>NW_013666008.1:300299-311962 GCF_000517525.1 Limulus polyphemus | reverse complement strand
GCTTTGTGCTTAATTACAAACAAACAAACTGTCATCCTAATCAGTCTATATGAAATCCGAATTACGAATATATATTTTTATGATCAAGAAACTCTCATACACTAGCATAGTAATTAGTAGTTCTCTGCTTAAAATGTATCCATCTTACCAAAACAATATTTAAGAATTTTCTAATTTTTTTTTCGAAATATCTTTGTTTCTTTCATTAGTATTTTTGGTACGATGGACATCGTAAGGTTGTAATTAGAAATGGACTGTTCTGTCTTGTGTAAGGTTGTAAATAGAAATGGACTGTTCTGTCTTGTGTAAGGTTGTAATTAGAAATGGACTGTTCTGTCTTGTGTAAGGTTGTAATTAGAAATGGACTGTTCTGTCTTGTAAAGAGTTAGCAGTCTATTATGAATTTCAACCTCAAAATATTTTTCTTATTGTTAAGTTGATTTAGTGGTATTAAAAGAACAGAAATCTAGAAGTATCTAAGATACTTATTTGGTTATGGAAACAAAAAAAATATTTTTTAAATTCTTTTTTTACTCTTTCACAACACATATAATTGTTGCCTAGACTGTGAATTCAAAAATTCATGATTTGACTCTCCTTACTGCAAAAAACGCGCTCCACACTTTGAGGCTGTGGATGCGCTATAAGAATATGGGTCAAATCCCATATTCTATCAGACAGGAATAGTTGGCTGGGGAGCTTTTAACTAGCTGCCTGTCTATTAGTTCATCATTTCAAAATTAGGAAAGGCTATGCGGACACTGATAGCACTTACGTGCGAAAATTTTGAAACAACATATCAAAAGAAGGACTCGACCACTTACTACAGTTGACTGCCTACTAAAAAAATATAAAAAAACAGTATGTGAAAAAATGAATGACATTTCCCTTTCATATGTAGAATATCTATGCATAAGCCAGTTTAAATTATTGTCAATGTAAGCCATCGAATATTACCGTTAGTGAGCAATAACTTTAAAACTGATAGAACAAGAGACTCCCATTTTTCTGTCAAAATATTCATTAATTTTGTAAAACGTAAAATTATATTATAAAAAGAGATTCAAAATAATGGAGGAGAAAATTAACAACTGAGGAAATTTAAGATGTTTTTCTTTTAATACAACCCTTACATAACTTGGCTATTTGCGTTCTGTCCTCCGCAAAGAATTGAACCCTAAATTTTAGCGTTTTAGCGATTCACTGGGGAACCAAGATTTAAAAGAGTTACATTCCAAAATATTTTTCGAATACTTGTGCAAAGCTGCGAAAGTGGTTTTCCGCTTACCGTCTCTAATTTTCAACAGATAAATTAGAGAAAAGACAACTAGTCAACAGTACTCACCACCAGCTCTTTCACTACTCTACCAGTCAACAGTACTCACCACCAGCTCTTTCACTACTCTAATCTAAAAATGAAATTTGACCGTCTCCCTTATCTCGCACCCTACGGCTACAAAGTGCGAATTTTGATTTTACGGCAACGATACGCGAACCATGGACTCTCGAATTTACAATTTTGTATATTAACCACTAAACCATGCTCGGTCCACATTCTGAAATAGAGAAAAAACATTTTTCAGTAATTCATACTAAGCAACACTTTTCATACAGAGAGTATTTGTCCGCAATGTGTGTAAACTATTTAGTTGTCTACATCGTAAATCACTAGCATAATTTATCGGATTGGGCAATCTTAAAGTCTTATTTAACCCCGTATTTCCCGTACTAAACATAATTTAAATCAAAATAATGTTTGAAAATATATTTCTCTATTATCAGAGATGAAGGATCATTTAATGATATATCAAAATCATATAACAAATGTATTAGTTATTACAAATATGTTGCGAAAAATACATAGAAATAATATATATAAATGCTTTGGGTGTTTTCATTTTTTAGATCAAACCAAAAACATTGTCAACATATACATGTTGAGGGTGAACTCTAATTTTAGTAGCACACGTGGTTTTACCATGGCAAATATATTTATTAGACGTGACAAGCAGGTGAGGTTTATAGTATTGACATCATGTCATTCTACTTTGCTGTGGCATTACTACATTATTGCGCATGCGTTGATCTAAAGTTCTCATTTTAGTATACCTAATAAGACTGATACACAAATATTTTTCAACAGTATGTTTTACGTCACATTAACCAACATAAATGATTTCTTTATAGCAATCATCATATAATACAAGTCCTATGAATGAGTTCCTTATAGTTTGTATTAACTTAAATAATCTCCACACTAAATGTTTTGATAATGTGTTTTTTACATGAATTTCATGTCAAGTATATTTTATCATAAATGAGCTTCAGGCTAAAGGTCTATAGATAACATACCTTGCTTTATAAGAGTTATATACTAAGAATTTACTACTTATATATATATTTTACTCTGTATTTCTTCGGATCATGTCTTTCTGTAAACAAACACCAAGTTAAGATCATGTTAAGAGCTTACGTATTGTACATTTTACATGAACTCTGCGAAAAGTTTCTTTATAGTATAGTTTGTTCTACATGAACTTCATCCTAAAGGTTTGTTTATAACAAAACTGTTCTACATTATCTTCATGCTAAAGGTTTTTTTATAGTTTAATTTGTTCTATATGAACTCCATGTGAAGGGTTTCTTTAAAGTATCGCTTTTTCAATAAACTCTATGCGAAGGGTTTCTTTATAATGTAACTTGTTCTGCATGAACCTCTTACTTAGGTTATATTTGTAGTACAACTTGTATTTCGTGAAATATATGCAAAATGTTTACTCGCTACATGCCTAATTTTGCACAAAGTCATTGCTAAAATTTCCTTTATAATATATTATGCTCTACTTGAAATCCGTGTTAAATGTTTATTTATGGTATTTTATAGTACGTATTGTCTTTTATGAATTTCATGCTAAGACTTTTTATTGTATATTTTGCTGTGTTTACATCCTGTGAGCTCAGTGTTAGTGAATTTTTTCACGTTATTTCTTGGTCGTCAAATTTTAAATGGACTTCAATCGATAGTACTTTCTCTAGCGTTTCTCACATGACATCTCTTCCATGTATGTAGCATGTTTTCTTTAAATGTGTTACGGGAGAAAAACCTTCAGTTAGATTTTTATTGTTTATTATTTACTTTCAGTTGCACAACGTGAACTTTATGCTAAGCGTATTTACTATACTGCGAACTTACTTAGAATAGAGATAGAAAATAAATGATAAACAACACAAGAATTTGTTTTATTTTATAGTTGATCTAGTTTAACATCGAGGAAGCTCTTTATAATTTCCACTTACTTTTCAAGAGCAGCATTATCCTTTCACGGTCTCACACGTTTGTGTAGCGGAGAAGCAAAATGCTATTTTTTTTTCTGATTCATATATTACTGACAAAAAAGATTTGTCATTTGCAATATTTATTTGTGTTAACTCATAAATAGTTTTTCTAATATGTATCTTATTTTCTATATTTTCAATTCATTTTTGGAAAACCTATTGCAATATTTTAACGTAGCTTAAGTAAAATTTCATAAGCAGCAATAAAAATATATAAATAATCCAAATAGCTTTTTTCCTTTTACTATTTATTTCTATTGTTTTAGAAATAGGTATTTCTATATATATATTTGTGCTATCTTACTTATTATTGCATTTTACATCATACTGTTTCAACCACAATATCGCCAGATATATTAGGTTTCAAGAAGTCTAATATAGTAGAAAGAATCAACGTTCGCTGTTTTTAACTTTTTGTTTATCTAATATGGTAAAATAAAACGACTTTTACTGTCTAGTCTTGAAATACATTTTGATTAGAACTAATCACAAGTTTCTCCTCAATTTCCTCAGTAATTGGTATTTTCTCACACAACTAGTAATACTTGAGTTTTATCTCTTCTTAGAGATTCTACTGCTCGATTTGCCACACCCTGATGACGTCTTTTCTTGGCAGTACAAACTTCAATCTATACCTTGCACCGGCCATGTGTGGCCGCCGTTATACGTGTATGTACTTGATGACTGCCCCGGGCAACCCATACGCTTTTTCGTGTGCATAAGATGTTTAAACTATGTGCACGATGTCGGTCGTAGCCAAGAGACAGAGAGGGTTTGACTTAGATAAGTGAGACAGGTGTAAATATTAGCACCACTTTTTATATTGTGTATGGGCGAAATATTTACTTTGCTGTCTAGTAGATGATTTTGTGCTGTTAGGCTAAGGAAAAAGTACCTCTGCTTTAACTCTAGATACAAATTGTCCACTGAAATGAGCGTATCAGCGAAATATCGTTGGTAGTGGCATGTTTGGCGATTCGGCTCGAGTACGACGTTGGACTATGTAACCTGAACTGAGAAGATGAAAATTTAAGACATATGTTACGTTAGAAAGCATACTTTCCAGTTAATATTCTATATCGTTTGCAACTATTTTTTTTTTTATGTAGAGGATATATCGTTAAACGATTCCCCAACTTTCAAAACGTTTACGTAAATGCGTAAGAATAGAATGAAAAAATATCTACCAACAATATTTTTAAGTACTAAAACTGCTTTCAACATATGTAATTATCTACTATCTCTAGGCCTTGTTTAACTGAAGTTACCATTCACTTATCATAGTACCTCGTATTTATAATTTATCAAATCATATAAAGCATATGTAAAATATCATATCATTCGTTCTGTAAAACCCACCACATCATCTGTAACATTTCACATCATTAGTATAATATAACTTATCATCAATAATCCATATAACTTACCATGACACGTATAACATCTACACATAATAACCCCATTGCAAGTGTAACATCGTTTAATAAAATAGATTACAGCATGTGTAACATTTCACATCAATCGTCCACTAAAATTCTTACCACAGCGTGTGTTACATCTCACAACATTAGTTTAGCTTAGCTTGCCGTAACATGTGCAGCATCTCCTATCGTAGGCTTAGTAACTCTAATATTCGATGTGCATCACCTCACACCGTAGACTTAGTAACTTTAATATTCGATGTGCATCACCTCACACCGTAGGCTTAGTAATTCTACTATTCGATGTGCAACATCTCAACTTATTACTACAGTATGACATACCACAATATATGTAACATCTCATTTCAATATACCACAGTATGACCTATTATGTCACGACTAAGGTCTCAAACATCTTTGGGCCAGCAGGCATCCATTGATTTAGTTTAGCTAACAACAACTTTCCAGTCGGCTATGTGATATTTTGTTAGGTGTAGCGTTTGTAAGCCTGGATTAATTACTGTATAATACGGTAATAATACATTGTTTGAACGAGCTGTTCATGTATATTTATTTATAACATATGGCAGAATTGTTGTTAACCTAAAGTAAAATATAATAGATACATCGTATACATACTTTCAAGCACACAAAGGCAAAATAATAATACTTTTGTTTTTTTTAGTTCTTCAGCTTTCCATGCAAAATTAAGCATATGTTATTAATGGGTTAAGCATAGGTTGTTGATCGGATTCAGCAATCGAACATACTAAACGGTTGTGATTTGTAGTTCATAATTCTAATACTAATTTGTAGAAATGTTTACATTAAATTGTAACACTTACTGCAAGTCCTCAAATTTCGAAAGTTTTGAGCACGTAACCCTAATGGACCAAGAGGAAATTCTCTCATTAATTGTTCGAGATTTATATTCTCAACTCTCCCAAATTATTTCGAAAATTGTTTGATACTTTTCGAAATGATTTGCTCAAACTAACAGGAATACGGATAATTGCGGTTGCTTCGCTTTGATGATCCAAGCTAACGAAAATCCTTCAGGATTATCTTCATGTAGATATTTCGGAGCTTTTACTTTACTGAATGTGTGACTGCTATTTAATTAAATCGTTTACTGCGATTTCCCTGTATGTACGTTTATTGCAGAAATGTTTCACGATGATTTTTTTTTGTCTATACTGGTTTAATAAGCTTTTTTAATAATAGGTTATTTCAATGTAACATAACAGTTTGCAGCGTAACAATTTTGTCCAACTATCTGTTTCATCAAGTTAAGCTCTGACTTCTGAATATTTTTGTAAGATTGTATTTTTGATAAATCTATGCAGATTCATTTGTGTTTTCATTAAATTATAAACGACATTGATCTATTTCATCTTATATAAAATTACCATAATGTTTCTTAAAATTATCACCATCTTTGCTTTCAATATATATATAGTTTCAGGCTTAAAGAATTAAAGAGTACTACTAACACATATAACTAGTATTGTTAATTTTGTATTAATTCTTAAGTAGAGGTAACACAATATTTTCCTTTAGTCAAGTTAAAGTGCAGGTAAGCCTTGTTTAGCAATTAATTAGGGAATTATGTAAGATTATATATATTTGTTGTATTAAAACAATTACATTTTTTTTTCATTTAAACCAAAGCCACATTGGGCAAATCCCCTGTATCCACTGTGGAAAATAGAACCCCGAATTTTATCGTTGTAAGTCCGTAAACTTACCGCTATTATACCAGAGGGCGAAACAATTATAAACATTAGCCTTATGAGAGAAAAAATGGCGCCGTTTAGTTCATCGAATAAGATAATTTTCATCAAAACATTTCACCAAAATTACTAATTCCTTATGAAGATTAGTATTATGTATGACTTACCTGTTTGTTTTCTGTTATTCACCTATCGACCACTTGAATCACATATAGTAGGCTATTTCTATTTTTTCTTGATGACGAAGCTACTAAGGTTCTCTGCTGCCGTCCCAAATTTTGAACCACTGGCGAGAGAGAGAAGGCAGTAAGTCACATCCACAGCTTAAAGTGTGGGGAATATTTTGTGGTATTACAAGGATTCGAATCCAGCTAGCCATCTCCAAAAATAATAGTTCTTCCACAGGGCCAACTCGCGCCCTAGGGGGTTATAATTATACTAAGTATAAAGCAAATTCGATAAAAAAAAATGCAACTACTCAGTATGAACTCAGACAGGTAAGCTAGCTCACAAAGACCTTATTATTAGTTAAGGCAGTTCCAAGTAAATTAGCATCGTTTGACTTGTAAATTAGATGTCACGTGATCTTCTTGGTTTACTTTAGTGTCTCGCTAGCTGTGCCAAAATAACACATGCGCGTGGGATAAACCACCAGCTGAAAAATTATAGCTCAGGTGGAGTTTAAAACATAAACAACGAAACTCAATTTGCGCTTGATACTTCAGTTTTCATCAATGTGGATCTAAGTTTAATTTACTTTGTGTGTTTATTAACTTGTTTGTCCACAGACTCTACGCACAGTTTTGGAGGTAGCAAGATCAAATTTGGCGGGCGGACTTAGAGTGGCCCAGGGCGTGTCTTTATTTATATGGCATAAACCTCCCCTCTATAATGGGTGCTAAGACGTTTCCGGAAGGTCATCCAGGCAGGATGGGGTCTAAGAGCAGGTTTGTAGGGTAGCTGAACCCGAATCTGACTTCGGACTTTGTCTTACTGTTCCCCCTCTGAATCCCAGTGGCGCATATTTGAAACTGTGTTCATGGCCCCACTAAAAGGAAAACAAGACCACGTGTTCAGTGTCTTAACGAGGTTTATTTTCAAAATTTGATCGATACATTGTGGCCTTTGAATTACGCAGCATAAAGCGGGTATTTTATTCTAGAATAAGTCATGAAATAAGGATGACTACTATTTAAACTGCACAACCTTCAACATGTTCAGCAGATAATTTCCATGAATTTCTCAATAATGATGAAACTTACTTAGCAAAAACAGTCAGTATAAAAAACAGTAAAAAAATGTTGAAATTGTAAAAACCTATCAACACTTGACAAATTCAACAACCGTGTGCCCGGCATGGCCAGGTGGATAAGGCGCTCGACTCACAATCTGAGGGTCGCGGGTTCGAATCCGCATACCAACAAACATGCTCGCCCTTTCAGCCGTGGAGGCGTTATAATGTGACGGTCAATCCCACTATTCGTTGGTAAAAGAGTAGCCCAAGAGTTGGCGGTGGGTGGTGATGACTAGCTGCCTTCCCTCTAGTCTTACACTGCTAAATTAGGGACGGCTAGCGTAGATAGCTCTCGTGTAGCTTTGCGCGAAATTCAAAAACAATTCAACAACCGTAACGAAATAAATGTCGAGCGTGTAAACTTTCAGATTTTATGGCAGCTTACAATTTTTGAAGGACCAAAATGATGCTGAAATTAATATCAAGAAAGTCAAAATCATACGATTACAAAAAATCTTTATTCAGCTATATATTAAGTGGCATTAGATCATACTTAATAGATATTTAAAATATTTGGTCATGAACCCATATTGTCTTAGGAAAAATATCGATAAAAATTGATTAAGTCGACCAAAATTTGAATTAATTTTGATTTCGCAAATTTTTGGTAAACAAAAATTAAGAAATAAACATAAAACCCTAAGAATTAAAAACTTTGTGGCGAATATTTTAATTCGTAAACACTATTAAGTAAAGTTACTGTTATTAAATTAATGAAGCCTATCGCGTAAAGCAAACTGATTAGAAGTACTTAATGTTTTAATCAACAAACAAAAAAGTAAATTCTATAATAATGATGCGTAGGATTATCTGTTTGATAATCTTGCTGTTGGTTATATTTTTAATCTTAATACCAATAATATATAAGGAGTTTCAACCAGTTTAGGAAATTATGGTTAGTCCTAAATCCATATATTACTATGAGAATGTAAAATAATCTTCATAATAAGTGTAAAAATTAATGAAAAAAGAAGTATTGAACTTAGTTTTTAACATTATAATCAATAATATTTAATGAAGTTAAATATAAAGATAAACGGAGTAGTAGTACATTCATCGAGGTAAATGGTGTTTAATTGGTTTATAGATGTCAGTAGGAAACGATCGTAAATGAGGCGTTTGAGCCTATTCCAAAGACCAAATCTGGTTTGGATCTGATGATTTTGTTAAGCCATGGATGTTAACTGAATTTACCCTTGTATTCTTCAAATAAATATTAAACAAAACTGGTATGTGAGGTGGTAGGTCCATTCACTATAGTTTTAGAAAGTACCTTGGGCTTCATGATATCTAACAACGTTTCAGTACACTGCAAACGTAATTCGCCCTTATAAAGAAAACACAGAACCCAATCCCTGCCATCAAATTGTTCCACACTCTGTTATTTTTAAGTAACTCACACTGTTGGAACGGCACATGCAGGATAAATTGTCTTATGTGATTTTTCTCCGTATTTTTATGCCAGTGTCAATAAAGAGAAGAGTAAACCTTGACTCATAAATCTAAATCATACGCTTCCAGTAATTCACTTTCCACAATTTGTTTTCTAACACTAATGAATTGCGCTTTCCTGTATAAAATCGGAAATAAGAGGTTCTCAAATTGTTACTTCGCTGTCTTATAACAGTGTTTGTACTTTGCATAGTACAGCCAAAGATAATCAACCATAATAACTATTGAAGTTGTTGGTCATTTGGACAAAGTTCTGTGGCATATCAAGATATACAATCCTTTTTCTTCTCGAGATAGTTTCCAGTATCACGCTCCCTTGAAATTCGGATTAGAAACGCTTTCTTTCATCTATTATTTTGCAGACTAACCATGATATTACTACATTTCAGTGATATTCCCAGAAGCACTGATTACATACAGATCAGATAGTAGCTGCAGATAACTGGAGGAATGATCAGAATCCGTATTACGAAGCTAATTCTGAAATTTTGAGTTAATGTTTTTTCAGAAAAAGAGAATGAACACACTGTAAGATTAAGTAAAATTAATCTTTATTCACAACAACAACAAGACAAAAATAGAACAGTGAACAAAACATTGGACTGCAGATTTAGATATCTCTGAAGGTAGTATAAAGGAAATCTTCAAAAGTCTCTATTCTAGACTGAAAGAACATGAACATAGGAACAATAATGTCGTCCATCACAGGCACTGTTTGCCTCAGGTGGAAATAGTGAGAGTTTAAACCTTAGACTCTTGTGAAGTTAAACACGATAATGTTTTCAGAGAACCGAAAACAGATCTCCATCAAAATCACCCGTGAGAAACGTCCAAAAATACCTAATTTGCCGGACACGAGTCTTGAACGTGTATAACTATCACACGAAATGAAGTCAATACTAAATGTGGCAGATTTCTATTTCTAAAAATTTATTCGCTCTCTAAAAGTACGTATCTCTAAGACATTTTGAGAATATTCGTAAACTAAGCATTTATATTTCTAAAGTAAGAGAGAATACATAATATTGTTCTTCAAGTACCACATTTATGCACTGATGGGGCTCAGGCAATCAGTTCACACATCGTATTATCAGTCTATTTTACGTACGCAAATAAATGGACTATTCTTTATTCTTGACTGACCAATAACTGCTGTTTATGTTTAGGTTAACAAAATGAATATTCTAATTTCTATTTCTATTTCGTAGTCATGGCAAAGTAATCAAGGTTTTTTTTTTTTCAAATAGCTGATTTGACATTTAAGGACATTATATATTATTAGTCGATGAGTCTTCCAGTGTTATATCTTGATTAAGTTGTAGACATCGTAGGCTAATTGTGTTGACATATCTTTGGGGGCATTTCATTGTTTCGTTATAAAGAATAACCGCCATTATGATATATGAATTTGTGAAGATATTGCTCATTTGTGTAAATTATATTAATACAAATACAAAATACTGTCTCGATTATTTCTATACTCATTTTATCCATTTTAGAAAAAAAAACATGCCAATATAGATTTGTCATTTGAAGGTGTATATTTGTTAAGGTAGGAAAACTAGTATATTTCAATTAATAATTTCCACCAGTTCTTAATATTTTTCACATTGGATTGTTTTTAACAATAAGTAATCAGCCTGATTAGTGTTCCCTAGTGCTTGTATATACATAGCTGGAATACAAAAATATCGTTATCTTCTATAACAGTAGGAGTGCGGATAATAAAACTTTCACGTGAATCGCTTATTCTATATGTCTCTTGTCATAGAAGCATAGTAAGTTATATTAAAATGATTCTGAAGCATCTCCACGTCGTTACAGCTCATGTCGTTACACACTTTCATGCTCTACCTGACAACACCTCTAAAACGTAGTTTCCATTGCAAAAGGTTCCGCCGTAAAGCTGTCATGTACAGAACACACCAATCCCCCTTGAATGCTTTCCATAACCCATCTAGTGTAGAACTCTTTTCCGCAGACGTGATGTATGAAATAGTATGAAAACACGTTTCATTATACAGCTTTTTTGAGTTTTGCGACTGTTTAATTAATATGTTATAAAAGCACCATATGTGCACGTAACTTGTGTCGCTTTTTGATGAGTAGATAATTGTTGATTATGCAATGTACAGTTTTCTGACACAATTGAGTGACTTTATCTCATTAACCTGTTACAAGATGACGCACTTTAGGCCTGTTCTATACAGAAGGTATGTGGATGATACTTTTATTCTTTTTAATAACAGTGATCAATGCTCAAAATTTTTAGAATACCTTAACTCACAACATCCTGCCATTAAATTTACATGTGACGTTGAAAATAATAATAATTTACCTTTTTTAGACATGCTCATTAACCGTAATGCTAATGGATTTTCCACATTAATTTACCGAAAAAACACGTCCACTGGTCTCCTTACACAC
>NW_013666008.1:293960-299703 GCF_000517525.1 Limulus polyphemus | reverse complement strand
AATTCATTTTATTCTGCTTCAGATACTGAAGATGGAATCTGATAGAATTCCGAAACGTTTATCCATGTTTCCAAATTAATTTTGTTTATCTACTGAAAAGACACTTTCTTATGCAAAGAACGCACATTAATGACGATGTAACCTATTGGATGGCTGAATTATACGAGCAGAAATTATCATATATACTTATTCATACGCACTTCATAAACATATTTTCCAATTTTGCATGGAGTTGATGTTTTTTATTGATATTCTTATATTTTGTTGTTAAAACGCAACTTTATAATTTCGATTCCCACCACTGATAATACCGATCGTAAGACTGAAGCATATGTATGAATATGACTTTAACAATATGTACTGGTAAACAAGTTTTCTTCCGTAGAGAGATGTTTTTCTTTGTTTATATTTTTACTGTAAATATAGAGCAGAAATGTACTATAACTCAGATAAAAGTTTAGAAATGTAAATTTACATCAAAGCATCTGAAGATGGCTCTTTACACGGTGTATGAGTCGTACGGTGTACGACCTAAACGTATACATAAATAAGTTTATAAGTTTGTATTTTTTGAAGAAATATTTGTTAATTGAATAGAGCCATGTACGTGCATGTTTTTTAATAAGAATAGTTTAGGATAAAAAAGACGTCTTCAAACATCTTGATGCAAACATATGGTCAGTACAACCTGACAACATGCTCGGAGGACAGTAATTTTTTAATCAATATTTATTTTTATTTATCAAACGTATTTTAGAAATTCTGGACACCGGATACAATTTTTATGCAAGTCTAAAAATATGCAATACATTTTTTAATATCAATGTTTCATTAGTTGTACCTGAAAGCTATAAATCAAGTGTTATATAGCTTTACTAAACAAACTATGCTAAATTTTGATATACATCTAGTGCTGGTCAACCCAAGCATTCGTAGTTATTTAGTGCTTTTAAAGTTAAACTTTCACGGACATTTAGTGGTTATCATTGTTTTTAAGATATAGTTGAACTATTTTGTAATGTGTGTTGATAAGTGACTTCTAGTATTCTTCTTTACAAATTAGCGCCCTAGAATGTTAGAATTTTTAGAATTGTTAGAAAGTTTTAGAATTGAAAGAAAAATAAGCAAATACAACTTTGCTATTCTCGGAAGGTAAAGTTTTAGAACAACAATAAGAACGGCAATGTGAGCTTTTAGTAATCAAGTAATGTGAAAGAAAGCAATTCTATTTGAGTATAAAAATGTGTGAAAAAAAATGTTATTCTTTAATAATCTGTTAAACATATGTACTTACTGTGAAAAAAATTATATTGGCTTTGAAAACCCCAATGGTGTTTTTTATTTATTTCAAACAGTATTTGCTGACTTACAAAAGCTGTTAGATAATGTCTAGTTACTAACGTAAAACTAGAATATCTCTATCGGTGAAACACTGACAAAACGATTAATTTTTTATTTCAAAAGGATATTGAGGCAGGTATGAATGAAAAGAATAAAGAACTCATAGTCGAAATTAATGCTCGATTCAAATGTTAAAACCAAATGTAAACTCATATGATTTTTTTACTTTAGAATGTTTGTGCCCAACCTTACACACAAATATATATAATTTTATAGGTTCAAAAAATATAACTTAGACTTATATTTTGTTGTTTTATTAGTGCAAAGCTACACAATGAACTATCCGCATTATGCTTACCGTGAACAATTGAACCTCGGATTTTGGCGTTGTAAGTTCGTAAACTTACCGCTAACCCACCGTGGGAAAAAAGCTATATATTAAGCAATCTTTGTTGTGTCCACAATGGGGAATCGAACCCCGGACTTAAGTGTTATTAACCGCTGAGTCGCTGGAGAACAAACATTTGTATTGAATCTACTGCGAGTATTGAACCCCGATTCTTTGTGTTATAAGTTCTGAATCGTACTGCTGAGCTACCGTGATTGCTTGAACTCAATAATGCACTACTTGTAACCTTGTGCACAGACGTGCTTATTCCCATTACATCAGTTATTTTCATTCAGAAAAGGTGAAACTGGGTTTAAAAAAGGTAAAAAGCATTGATTATTTAGTCTTAGTCTACATAATTTATATGAATTTAACTTTTACATTTATTTATTTATCTTATTGAATCATTAAACGTGAATAGTTTGTTTGTTTGAAGTTAAGCACAAAACTCTGCCCACTAAGGGTATCGAAACCCGGTTTCTAGCATTATAAGTCCGCAGACATACCGCTGTGCCACTGGGGGGCTCGTGAATACTAAAACGATAAACACGAAATAAGGAAATTCCGGTTGGTAATGCATATACATGTGCAGCCTTTTTACTTGGATGAATCAAGAGTAAAGCTAGTTTTAATCCTTTGTTTTCCTCCTTAGTTTATTCATTATGTTATGTATTAGAATTTCAAAGAGACTGAAATTGAATTAACTGATAAATTCCAATTTAGTAGTTCAATTGTACTTTGGATTTAGCAGTTAAGTAAAAGCCGATATATAGTCAGTTTATGATATTTCCCAACAAGATTGATACACACCGTTTTCGTTTTTAACACAAATACCTTTTTAATATACACACAATAATACAATTTTCAATAACAGTTAGTACAAATAGTTATTAGAAACAATGATTTATAAACAAAAGTTTCACAAATTTACAAGCAATATAAAGTCTTTTTTCTAGTTTCGAACTTCCTTGATATCTTATCGAGGGTTCACAATGAACGAGTTAATTACAGTTGATGTAGGTACGATTCGCTTAACGGGAAGCTGGCTAGCTTTGTCCTTCGTTATTTACCAGCCACATACGCTGAGTTTTCCACCGTTGAAGTTAAGCAATGTTTTCGTAAAAGTACTAATATCCGATGAGAAACCACTGAAGTTAAATGATTTGTAATGTTCGAACTTTGTAAATGCTCGTGGTCAAATATCTGAAGTTTTCCGATTGATAAGCGTTATAACAATCACAGTTATAGCACACTGACTAATAATATATACTTTCTTTTGGCGCGTCGGTTATATTTATAGGCGTGTCGAAGCTTTCTCAAATTTTCAGCTTTACGTAATAATACTGGCGCTAACACTAGCGCTTACGTATATATAGATATATTGTTGATTCTTACTCTCAAGAATCTTCTACAACTTTGGAGAATAGGCGGAAGTTTTGCAATAAATATTTAACAGTATAAGCTATGCATGTTTCTAAATATAAATTTAATTTAAACAAAGGTCGATATTAAAATAAATATAATAACAAATTCGTTACAACTAGTATAACCATGGTTGAATGGGAGGCAAATAGAAACTCCTACTTCCCTCTTCCTTGAAAGATACTCCTCACGTTTACATAATATTTGTTCATTGTTCACTCTAAAATGTAGAACAAAGTACGTAAAAAGTATTTAGAATAATTTAATGAAATGGCAAATCACTTCTTTCTTGTTCCATGTCACCACCACCACGTGCTGTAACACACTTTGCACGCATTATCAAACATGAACTAATCCTTTGATCATTTCCCTGTCTTGATGCACTATTCATTTACGATTCTACAAATGATGCCAAACAAACATTACTCTTATAGAGATCGTCCTGTCAGTAATCAGTATGACATATGATAAATCGCTTGTTTTGCCACCCTGGAGCGAAAACAAATGCTTTAGTTCCGATAGCACACATGTTTGTCGATTTATCTTTTGTCATTGAAAAAATGTACAGGATTTTCATATTCCATAAAATATTGTAAAAACATCACATTCACCTATTCTTCAAGCATCAACGTATTTATGATTATTAAAAGCACGGTTACAAAATCTTCTGAGGTGATTGTTATTTTAATTCATTGAAAAAGAAAACTTTTATGTTGAATTTCGCATCATACTACTCAAGGGTTACCTGCTCCAATAGTCCCATATTTTGAAGTAATAGATTAAAGGAATGTAGCTAGTCAACTCCACCTACAGCTAACTCTTGAGCTACTCTTTTGGCAACGAATAGAAGGATTGACCATCACTTTACAATGCTCCCCGGCCGGAAGGGCGAGCATGTTCGGTATCAGAATTCGATCCCGCGACCTGTGAATTGCGAGCCTAGTGTCCTAACCACTAGGTGAAAAGAAAGAGGTTCTCTTCTTTATATGAATGAAACTAATTCATGTTATGTGTTGGATAAGCATCTTACATGAATATGTAAAATATTTCCTAGTTTGATCATTAAAACAACTAAAATACTGAGATTTACTAATGGAGTTAGCTGAAACTAAAATCTCGAGAACGGGAATAGTAAACAACCTGAATTAAACAGCACCTGTGTTTGTATATGGTGTTTGGTGAAGCACGTGAAAAAAAGGTTTCGCCCTGCGGAGCTTCATATAGAGGATTACAAATAGCATATCTCTTAAGAAACATCTGGAGTTTCTTTTTTTTATAATCTCGTTATACCATTTGTTCTACCTACTCTATTTTAGTTGGAAGCTATACCTGTACTGTTAACTATTTCAACACATTTATTGAAGTAATTCAGAGTATTCTCTTGCTGCTAAAATATAAAATTATCAGAAAGACTAACTAATAAACGTATATAAGAGCATTCAACAAAAGTGATTAACAGAATCAAGCAGGACAAATTTTGGGAGAGTAAGTCTTCTATATTATCACATTACAGCATTAAGGTAAGGAGAATGTATAAAGGCATTTCAACTATTACACTTTATGCGAGTTTAAAGTTTGTAGTGCAAGCTGGACAGTTGTTAAAAGGAGAAATATAACAACACGACCTGTTACTCCAGAAAGCATAATTGGTTTTATTTAAGCTAACGTTTCGCCATTACGGCTTCGTCGGGGCAAACAAAATTTTGAAATATTTTATATAAGCCTAAATAAGTTAGCAAGTGTCTTGTTTGCCTCGATAAAGCCTTAATATCGAAACGTTGGCTTAAATAAAACCAATTATATTACACTTTACCTTTGGTAAACACCGCTTCATGCGAGGCCTTTCGCACAATACCATAACTCATCAGGTTTGATTACTTGTTCTAAAATTTTCAAGCAGAGCCACATAAGTTTAATAGTTGTATTTAATTTTGAAATGATAGATTAGAGGTGTTACGTATTACAATTTCGAATGGTCTGAAACTGAGTTAACCTGTAATTTAAATTTAGTAGTTAAATATATGCCGATATGTATCCAATTTATGATGTTTGCCAACAAGAATGATACACACAGTTTTCTTTTTAACACAAATAAGTTTTAATCTATAAACAGCAATATAATTTACAATAACAGTTATTACAAATAGTTATTACACACAATGAGTTATATACAAACATTTTACAAACATACATTCTCTTCTGGAACTTCCTTGATATCTTATCGAGGATTCACGAGGAGCGAGTTAGCTACGAGTTGATGTAGGTACGATTCGCTTAACGGGAAGCTAGCTAGCTTTGTCCTTCTTTATTCACCACGATGAAGTTAGGTAATGTTTTCATAAAAAATACTAATGTCCGATGAGAATCCACTGAAGTTAAATGATTTGTAATGTTCTAACTTTGTAAATGTTCCTGGTCAAATCTCTGAAGTTTTCCGATCGATAAGCATTATAACAATCACAGTTATAGCTTCCAAAGTTTATAGCACACTGACTATAGCAGACTAATAATATATACTCTCTTTTTTGGCGCATCGTGTTGGTTATATTTATAGGCGTGTGGAACGTTTCTAGAAATTACAGATTATGTAAC
>NW_013666008.1:281509-293508 GCF_000517525.1 Limulus polyphemus | reverse complement strand
CTTAATTCAAGCAAACATCGATATTAAAATAAATATACAATAATAAATCCGTCACAGAGGAAAGACAGTTAATCAACAACACCCACCGCCAACTCTTGAGCTACTCTTGTTTGACAGAATAGTGAGAACTGACCGTCACTCTTATAGCTCACTCATGACCAAAACGTTCAGAGCGCGTTTTTGCGGCAACGACCCACAAAACATAAACTTCAAATTACTGTTTACTGTTTGAAGTTAAGCACAATGCTGCACAAAGGGTATTGAAACCCGGTTTCTAGTTTTGTAAGTCCGCAAACGTACCGCTGTGTCACTGGGGGCTAAACTCCAACACTTAGTTGAAACGCTATCCATTTAAATAAAACATTACACTGATTAAACGTATTTCGTTCAAATATTACACTTCATGACTTCTTTTTCGAATATATATTTACGTTTTCAATATCAATCGCCCATTTACGTTAAATAAATAGGACAACTTAACAATAACCTCTTTATAGGTCAATTGAAGGATAGGTTTCGATATTTAAGTATTTTATACACACGGTGTGTGTGTGTGTATTATATATATATATATATATATACAAATTATACAGAAAAAGAAATATCAGCTATAAATAGAAACTGTAATTAAATGACTTCTTAGCATCATTTTAATATGAATATCCTTATTTGTATAAGTTCAATCTTCCATTAAATAAACTACAACAGATCCTACAATGAAATATTGTGAGGATCAAGTGTTAGAAGGAAAGATGGATGGAGTACAAAGCATAGTATCTCATTCCTGAGATTAGAAGGTAAATCGTATTAATAACACACATTTCTGAAACATGGGGAACAATCTTAAATTTCATTGCATCAAAATAGTTGCTTAAATTTCAGATTTTTAAAAAAAGAGTATTCAGCTTATCCGAGAACTTTTACTGTTTCTATAACATCTAGCTGTGTGTGTTTCTCAGTAATGAGTTTAAGATTAGTGGTATACCTAACTTCAACTTGTTTTACAGTAGCAAACTAATCTGTTTCTCCCTCGCAACTTTTTTTTATGAAAATCAACCGCCATAGTTATTTTTCTCAAATATAATAGTAAAATCTTAAAAGTTGATCAATTTTGCTAATGTGTGTAATAACATGTCGGTTTTAGACTGGTCCCTAAAACGCATAAAAGATGTATTCAACACATCCATGCATGTTTGTAACAGGTGAGAAAAGGACAATTTAGATAGGCCGATTTTAGTATTAAGCACATAAAATCAAGTACGATGCTAGACTAACAATGGAGAACGTTGTTTTTAAATTTATCTCCTGTTTTATCTATTCTCGCTTTACTCAAGTAAAAGCCTTTAACAACATCAAAGTGACGACGAATTTTCCAATCTAGAGAGACCGTCAATCGTATGTTTTGTTGAATATACATATTTTCTTCAATTTTATGTTAAAAACATTGAGCACAGCTAACAAGTTATTTGATAGTCCACGAAGGTGTAATTTTTAATTAAAATTTTAGCTTTAGATATACACCTAAATAAATGCTTTTAATTACAATATTTTAAGAAAAATAATCGCACTTATTTAGGAATAGGTTTATGGTACTATTAACCTAGTCAATCAGAAAATAAACTCAAATACGCTCACGAGTAATAATGATCCTTTTAATTTAGACTTCCAGTTGTACTACTTATGTATTGTATTTTAATGTGTCAAATATATCAAATATATTCACGGTGTATAAGAATTTCTTACCAAAAAAGTAAATTATTTAAAATATGTTTAATTAATATATTTGATGCGTATGAAAGGTTTAGACTCCCCTGACAACACGATATATATTTACTGCAATCTTAACCACACCGTGAGAGCAGATCAAATGACAAATATATAGTATCATCTGATTAATTTATCAAAACAAACACGGAATATTGTCATTATTTTTCTATTGAATTTATATCGTACACAGTTTACAAGGCTGTATTTTATTTCATTACGATGGCTTCATAAGGCTTAGATTCAAATCAGGATAAATTCCATACAATTTCTTTTTGAAAGGATGTTTATCCAAAATTACAATTTAGTAAAAGTAATTAACTTTGCTTTAAGGCTATTGATTTTTGAGTCTGTTTACAACAAACACAGATAGATTTCAATTCAAATTGACGATAAGATATACTGTAACATACAAGGTTAATGCTATTCTTTAATACATTATGAATGTTCTTCACCATAATTTCTTTTCATTTTTAAATCCTGGATAAAGAAGGAAAAAAACATGCTTCGAAAACTAACATGACTAATAATTATCTGATTGGGTAAGAATTAAAGTATGATTAAAAATGAGTATTATAAAGAAGGATAAAAACCACCACGTGCTACTTATTCTATTTTAGTCTCAAAAATCTTTTTATTATTAGTTATTTTCAAGGTTTTGTCTGTTATGTTTTCAATGACATTATATTTTTTGGGTTTATTTTATTTCAGTTTCAGCTTTGTTTTTTCCTCAAAGAGTCGTCAATGTCACAATACCGCCTGGGTATCCTAAACATGTTCCTTTCTACCAACTGCGTTGTGTTGAAGAAAACGGCAGTATTATTCCATACGGAGCCGTGAGATTCCATGTTAGAAAAGTTTTTATGCAAAAGGAAAAAATAACCGTTAAAGATATTTTTACCGTTAACGCATCATCTGGTTGGCTGGCATTGGCTGTAACTCTACAGAACAGATGGGCAGTGCCAGGTAGGTTGGAACTATCCCCTCCCCCCTCACTCTCCCACCAGTTCTCAATCTGCTCGTATTAATAGAATTTTAAACCACAGATGCACGAGATTCATTAGATACCACGACACAAGGACTATATTAATGAATTGTGTTATATACTGCACTTGAATTAACTTAAAATACACAATGATATTACGCTGAAACATAGATTAAAACAATAAAAATGTATCTTACTACCACGTTCTAAAATTACGATTGAGATTAATTTATTTTCTTGAATAAAGTTTTTATTTTTATCTTTTTTTTTGTGTATAATAAAAATTTACATTTTATATCAATTTTTTTGTAAGAAGTTTTTTTTTCACTATTTAATCGTTTTTTATTTTATTGCAAAAGTTTTTCTTATGTCATATGTGCGAGTTACTTTCACTCAATTTTATGCTATATAAAAAAGGATTTCATTGGGCAACATTTTTTCTTCTGTACATTGAATCTATATTTTTGTTTATAATGCCCAAAAAATGTTTGTTTCGGAAAAGTTATTAATTCTGTTAAGTTAATAAAGTAATGTTTCACATTAATTTTGTTATTGCTTTAAATATTAATACTTTTAACGAATTACAAAATAATTATTTTATCTTCAAATAACTTGCGGTAGACGTTTTATTCATGCATAACATATGGAAAAAAATAATGACAGAAAATAATTATCAGTATATAATGTAAGATGCCAAACATGATATAAAAATGTTCAGAATTTTTTAAAAGTATACCGTTTATTTTTTTTTAGATTGGCTATATACTTTAAAACTAACATAATGTACATGTTATAGCAATGAGGCTACTTTGATGCAAGAAGAAATATTTAAACATGTTTAATAGGTTGTTTTTATGTTTAGAGGTAATATACAAACCACTGGAAGACGTACGTTATCCCAGTCATGGAAAGTTAACCCACTGACAAACTACATTATAATAACGTTTATGCTAAATATTATTGTATGTTCTCTAGATAATACACATATATTTATTTATATAGCTTAGATATATATTAATTTAAAGTTAGCAGTCCACATACAAGTTTCTTAGTTGTTGAGCGCAAAGCTACACAATGGGCTATTCGTTTTCTGCTCATCGCGGGTATTGAAATCCAAATTTTAGCGTTATAAGCTCACACAAAAATATAGATATTTAACATTATCTTCACGCATATGTATCCTATTTATTATTGTTTTTATCTCCATCATTCTCTCTTTGTTTAGTAAAACCATGCTTCTATCGTTCTAAAACATGTTGCTGCTAACAACATTCTCCAATTAATGTTCTTTCTGAAAGAGTTTATTTACGTGGCCTTTGAATGGTTTTATATTTTGAAGAACCTTGTTTTGCTAATAATAACTGCAAAAAATGTTGTTTGTAATGTTACTTTTATAGAGGTTTTATTCTAATAAATATTATAGTTATGATTTTCCGAAATAATTAACCAGGAGACTGTTAACTCTGCCAAATATTTACTTCAAGGAAAGCTACTTTTCTAACTGTTAACTCTGAAGAATATTCACACCAAGAAGAGAGAACTTCTGAAAACTTACCCAGAGTAATCCTTTTAACGATTTCATCTGAAAGCTATTGCTTTTACAAGCATTTACAGCGAGGAAGGCTTCTGTTCTAATGTTTATCATGAAGACGACTTCTTTCCTAAACGTCTTCTCCAAGGATAATTACCCTTCTAAATGGTTGCATAAATGATGCCACCTTCATCAGTTTTTATACTAAAAAATATTTATCCGTTTATGATATCTAAATTGAATAGACGTCTTTTTGTACATGATAGTTCTTGGGAAATATGAATAAGCCCGTGTTCCTTTCTATTATAGTATACCACTATAGTGTCTATAATAGAACATATATGAATCACTTTCCACCGGAACATTTTCGAAACCTTAAAAGACTTTGAGGATTGCTTTTAAAACTGTCAGAAACAGCCTTTACTTGCAGGAAGTTATTTCTTTTTTTACGTCTACTAATTTTCCGGCGACTTCATTAGTTGAGCAGTCTTGGCTGACAAAGTTGGCAGAATAAATGTAACATAACAGATGAAGATTTTTGTTTTTAACACAACGCTATTTCTTCCAATTAAAATTATTTTTACATACTCCAGCTCGAAGCACACTTAATTTAAAGCTGCTGTTCCCAAAATCTTCATTTCTAAAGCTGTTTATTTGTGGTTAAATGTAACTCAACCAATTCATGAACTATTTTAAAGGAAGAAAGTACGTTACAAATAGGTTTTTAATAGAATATAGCAAGGATTAAGAAGTGTGCAAAAGCCATCTAGGTATGCTTTAAAGCCGTATCTATGAATACGGGAATGCGATTTTATGCTCTCAATAGACGTTTTCTGATAAAGTTATGGCAAATAAAGCATTTCTTTTTTTTTAGTTTAGGGAGACAATAACGAACTTGAAATCTTTCAGTTGTAATAACTTTAAGTATGCAATTCAACCTGTTTAATGAGTAATGATCATCATCGTGCATCAAAAACTAAGAGAATACGTTAAGTTTATTTACAGTTTTTATTTTACTTATTGTTAATAGAACCTGTTAAATTTTGCAATAATTAATTAATTAACAACATGTCAAGTATTTCTCTCTTAGATTTCTGCATCTCTCTGAAATCAAAATACACAAAAATGAGAATCTTTTATCATTACGTTGTGAGGGTACCACTGTTGCAACAAGTTATAACAAGTTGTATTATTACAGTTTATTATGGAATCCTACCGCCCTCTGTTAATATGATTTTCTAACAAGATGTTATCAGTCGTGACGTGCATAATGGAGAACTGGCTCTTTTTTGTTATTTAATAACTTAACTCAGTTTCATACAAATTTTGAAGCTGAAGAAAGATCATTTTATTTTTTCCGTTATTCCTTCTGCAATTATATAAAATTAGACATATTTATGTTTCTGATTTTATAAGAACAGCTGTAAAAAGTATCTACAGTGGTTTTTGTTGTTAATTTGTCATTTTTATAATAAAGTGTCAGTAGTTTTAAGTTTATTTATACACTATTTTAATTGCCAAACATATTTTGTTATTTTCCTTCAGGAACAATATTTGCTCTACGAGTGAAAGCAAGCAGGAACGTATATTCCAATAGACCGTCCACGTCACAAACTATCAGGGTTCATATCAATGACAGCGAAGCCCTTTGCCATCCAAGAACAAAACTATGTTACTTTTCTTCGAAAGCGAAATTTGACTTACCAGAATCATTTCCTCCTGGTGTGAGTTTTGGTCAACTACGCCCTCCTTCTACAAGTTTCTTGTGTCCTGAAACTCAAACGGAGTACTGATTAGACCCCAGAACACATAAATTACAAAAGCTTTCTTTTTGTCAGTTACCACATCTATCACGTGGTTTTGTTTATAGGATAGTAAATGTTCAAATTAATGTTTTGAAAATGTTTAAATCTTATTCTTATATATGAAATATTTCACAAAATATTAGAACGTTACACTTGTACAACATATTAATAGTTGGCATTTTCCCTTTTTACACACCCCGATGGCTCAGTGGATGGTTTGAAGACTTACAACGCTACAAATCGTGTTTCAATACCGATGGTGGGCACAGCACAAATAACCCAAAACAACAATCAAATAAACCCTTTTCATCGCTTTATTCTGAACAACCTTGGGTTCACGTTGTATTTTAGTTATTTGTTTTTTAATTCTTATGTTGCGAAACTGTAATCTCAACCTACCATCTTCTACTTGGTAACGGTGTGTAACTTGTACGAAATACAGTGAAGCTGTCAACCAAGTGTTGTAATTATTCCTATCCGGAGAATGACGTTCTACAACGACCATGATCAACGTCTGTGGGCTTGTACGCTATACTTCTTGTTACTATGGTAACTGTCGAGCTATTAAATGCTGATTTACCCTCATAAAAGTTTATAATGTGTAATTCAAAAGGTTCCATACACGCATCACTAATGTTGGTCAGAGAGATAAAATATGTCTACTTATTTGCTTATTTCGTTAATATTGTATGTATAAGGGGCTGAGTTTGTACGGCGCAACTACTAATAACTTAAGGAAAAGTTTGTTTGTTTTCCTTCGAGAATGAATATCAACGAATGAGTTATTACCAGCAGGGGGGAAAAAAGAAGAAAAAATTGATTCAACTTTGTATATCGGTACAAATTGCGAGTTTAAATTCATACAAAAATCAATCAATCAAACAATCTTTACCTTTTTATCATTTTCATGTTACATGGCCAATCACTATATGTTTCCAAGTCGCTTCCTATTCGCGAGTTACAGATAAGAGAACACACAAGATAAAGACTTTCTTTAAAATATCCCATTAATTGTACTGTAGAAAATAAACCTAGTAAGGCAGTAGAGAGATTTACAAGTAATTTCAATTTACATACATCGCGTTAACTTGTTTGAAGCCTAAAACTAGTTAGGAAGCTTGACTCGCACTCTGAATGTGGCGGGTTCGAATCCCCATCCCACTAAACTTGCTCGCCCTTTCAGCCGTGGGGGCGTTATAATGTGAGAGTCAGTTGTTGGTAAAATAATAGCCTGAGAGTTGGCGGTGGGTGGTGATGACTAGCATTCCATCTAGTCTTTCAATGCTAAATTGGGAATGGTTAGCGCAGATGGCTCTCTTTTAGCTTTGCGCGAAATTCAAACCATGTTTTAGTTTCTAAATTTTCTATGCTAATTTAAAGTTGTACATTGCGCTCTCAACTTTATTTTGGTATTTATCAAGACTCACCTTTTAGTGTCTTTCGTTTTTACTTTATATTACGTTAGATTAAATATTGAACTATCAATCCACTGACAGACAAATAAATGCAAGATTATTTTCTGTGCGAAAATTTGTTATATCTCTACACAAGAGTTACACATTATATTTCGTGCTACGGTGCTTTGTGTTCGTTTAAGAACAGCGAATTGTTTTGCTCTAATGTGAATATGCAAGAAGAGGGATACAATAATGTGCGCAGGTTGGTGCGGAACTAATTCTACTAAAATTCGTTTAGGAAAAGCTAAAGAAACATATAATGACTTTTATTCTTTAAGAGAGGGATCCCCTTGGTATAGGTATTTGTGAAAGAATAGTTTTGTTCATAACACTTCGTATAGTTTTTATATTCATGTTCGTGAGAACAAAGTATACAAGCCAGCAGTTTGTCGAATACGAAAATAATTATTTTAAATAAAAACAAATAATTATATACCAGATATAATAGAATCATAACGTTACAGCAGCGTTGATCTTAATATGTCGAAGCATTAATGTGTTTTAGGCTGGATATGAACATTCGTTGTGAAGTGGACAAGGTAGGCCAACCAATGAGCTTAATGTAAGACTTAATCTTTTATTTCAAGTAGAAAATGTTAATAAAACATAAAATCTGATTAAAGTTTTATATAAATTAAATGAAAACTATAAAAATGTTACAGCTTTTGTTGATTTGACGTGGAGATTTTTTTATTCATTTACCAAAAAAGTACAGAGACCGTTTCTAAAATAACTCTAATATATCAAAATATGTCTTCTTGAATTGTAATTAGAATTGATTTCTTATAGATATTATATATTTAATTAGAGTTACTTACAACATCAAATACTGATTACAGTAAAAGCTTTAAATCCAATGCATTTTCTTTTTTCAGGAGAGGGTTTAGTAAACATAAATTCAAAACAGGAGTTATATTTAACATCACCGTTGGACGCTGAAAGGGCTACAAAGGAGACCTTTCAGGTGAAGTGCACGATAAAAGATTTGAAAACTTCTCGTCTTTATTCCGATACTTTTTCTCTCCACGCAACCATTCGAATATTAGATGTCAACGACAACGCACCTTATCTCCCAAAAGATGTCTCTACAAACGTTCATTTTCATGACACTGACTTACAACAGGTTAGCCATTCATTTCAATGATATCAAAGGTTTATTAAATGTTTTAATTTAAACATATACTATTTCAAGTGAGATATCATAATGTTATTTATATCCAAATAAAATATTTCACGAATTAAAAATATATTTTGTGCAGCATTTGCTGAAATCCAATTTTCAAATATGGGATTTTATATATAATTCTAATGGCCTTCGCACGTTATGCTAGAGGTCAACTGATATGTTTGTGTTAGTCATCAGATGGCATGCATTACTTTCCCAGATGGAGATTAATATCTACCTTGGAGAGCATTCAAGCATTCACATGCAGTGATTACAAACTTTTTTACATTATGTATTTATTTTTCTGGCATTTATTTATTGCATTACTTATTACGCATGCTAAAGACCAATTCGAATTTCATTTAATGGCCATAAGGAAGTAACGGTCTCTATTAGAAACAATGCTAATAATATTCTCTGGGTTTTCCCATGCACAGACGGATTTCAAAGTTGTATAATTTGTGTTTCAATTCAGGTAGCGTAGAATTTGTTCAGTAGAACATAATAGATTATTTCTTGATTTAATAAAACTATACAATATATATATATATATATACATATAAGATCTACAGTGAAAGAAAAATTCCTACGCCAGCCAAACTAAATCAAGAACATTACCATAAAAACATCAACAAGTACTATGCTACCATAATATTGCTTGTAGTAGTAGTTTCCAAAGAACTGAAAACTTTACTCCATCTACTGGTAGTAACAGATACGTTTTGAACTTAGAGTAATAATTGTTTACCTACATTCCATTGGCGATTAGTAAGCACGTGTTTTGACAAAGGTCCAGTGATATATATACTTCTAATTATTAATGCAATCATGTCTCTAAACTTTTTTCTTCAAGTATCCAGGAAGTTATGAATTGCTTAATTTGGGCTTAATTCTTTCCTACTCAACGACTGTGCTCGAACGGATGAAATACGCACATTTTATATTGGCCTTCATTTAATTACAACAAGTATGAAGCTGTTTAGCAGGCATAGTAAGTACGAAGATTATGTTTAAAAAATGAAAAATTGTTTGGTGAAGTGGTGAAAGATGACGTTTCGATGTACTTACGTAAGCCTTTATTAGATAAATTACTGATACAAATAAATCGAAATATCGTTTCCGCCAAATCAACAAACAAATCGTCTATTCAACTTTTTATTTTTAGAAGAAGCAGAATATTTAAAGCTGAAACACTAGTAGCTTGCATGTTGACTCAGTTTAACCACAGTTTACATGGAAGATATTTTAGCAACAGACGGTTTTAAGCACAAGGAAAATATGAAAAGAGAAAGCGAAGGTTTATCCGAACATGTTCGTCACATTCAATTGTTCTAAAACGAAATATGTTTTGTGACACGCCTAGAATAAACTGATTTTACCACATTTATGCACTATATAATAAACTGTAATACTTCATGACGTTTCAGGGAAGAGATCTTCCTATACAGTTCAACGTTTTCGACAAAGATTCTGAAGCGGTGAACGACATTGTGGTACGAGTTGAAGACGACCAGCTGGGCTTATTTAAAGTCAGAAATACGACCGTATACGACAATATTATGGCCAGCGGCGGCATGCTCTTAATATCTTGTATGTGAGACAACTTTTCTTATTAATTGTGATGAGTACATGTTGTTTATCATTGTTTTTGTTATAGTTATAAAGTCAGATATAACTGCTTCAAAATAGCTCCTTTGGCATTTGTAATATTAACATTAATATTTCAGTAATTTGAGTCTCAATTAGTATATTCGGAGATGAACTAGGTATGTGCAAAATATTTTTCTTTAAGATAAACCTTATTTTAATTGCTCATGGGGATAACTTTCAAAGTTGCCACCAGATAACATTCTATTAACTGAGCCAAGAGTACTCTTACAATAACAGCTCTATATATATATATACACATATATAGGCTAACATTAAATTAGCTTCCAATGCTGAGTGATCAATAATGTGTGTTTGAAGAAATGAAATAAAGTCATAAAATGAGTATGACTAAATTAGATATCACGTGAAGCTCAATCATTATGGGTTTTTTAATTAATAACTACTTCCACAGACATAACACAAACCAACATTCTCGTCAATTATTATCTTAAGAGTACTCAATACTGCATAAGAATATATTTGTAAATTATCTGTTGTAATGCTCTTTGATAATTATTTTGTGGAGAAGTAGTAATGTAAATTCTTAAAGCAGAAAACAAAAATTCATAGTGGAACTCTAAATTCTACTTGACAATTTACAAGTCGATATTACGTTAGGGATAAACTAAACACGTAGTTTAAAGGTTTCATATAGTCATCTAACAGTATAATCGTCTACTGCACTTATATCACTACCACTGATTTGATGCTTTTGTATTGTCAATGAACGAAGTTTGCGATTTCAAAGTATTTACGTTGCTTTAGTGGTTTAGATTGCGAATTTATTTATAATACAAAAAATATAATACTGTAATACTGTGATTCTTTTTAGTTATGAAAAGTATTTTGTATCAATTAGGATTTTTTATTTTGTTCTTAAATCGAAACCTCTTTATAGTGTTCTACAATATTATAATTACGAAATTAATCCAAAAAAATTAGCAAAAAATGTTGTCAGATTTCTTGACTACTAACTTCTTACGATAATTTGAACATTATTGTTTTTTTTTCATAATTTATCATTATATTTAATTATGGTGATTTGAATTTCTAATATATTTCATTCAAAGTTTATTCTTTCTTTCGCAAAGCCTCTGTCAATTAATAAATAGCTTTATCAATTCAAATTACTATTACTTATCGCTTCTCAAGGCTAACCAGCGAAGCAACATGGTTGGTATACCCACCGAACAGCAGAACAATATGGTTGGTATATGCTCCGGATAGTGAAACAACATGGTTGGTATACCCACCGAACAGTGAAACAACATGGTTGGTGTACCCACTGAACACTAAAACAACATGGTTGGTATATCCACCGAACAGTACAACAACATGGTTGATATACCCACCGAGCAGTGAAACAACATGGTTGGTATACCCACCGAACATTAAAACAACATGGTTGGTATATCCACCGAACAGTACAACAACATGGGTGATATACCCACCGAGCAGTGAAACAACATGGTTGGTATACCCACCGAACATTAAAACAACATGGTTGGTATATCCACCGAACAGTACAACAACATGGGTGATATACCCACCGAGCAGTGAAACAACATGGTTGGTATACCCACCGAACATTAAAACAACATGGTTGGTATACCCACCGAACATTAAAACAACATGGTTGGTA
>NW_013666008.1:264104-280763 GCF_000517525.1 Limulus polyphemus | reverse complement strand
CATGGTTGGTATACCCACCAAACACTAAAACAACATGGTTGTTATATCCACCGAACAGTACAACAACATGGTTGGTATACCCACCAAACACTAAAACAACATGGTTGTTATATCCACCGAACAGTACAACAACATGGTTGGTATACCCACCAAACAGTGAAAGAACATGTTTGGTATACCCACCGAACAGTGAAACAACATGGTTGGTATACCCACCGAACACTAAAACACATGGTTGGTATACGCACCGAACAGTGAAGTAACATGGTTGGTATACCCACCGAACACTAAAACACATGGTTGGTATACGCACCGAACAGTGAAGTAACATGGTTGGTATACGCACCGAACAGTGAAGTAACCTGGTTGGTATACCCACCGAACAGTGAAACAACATGGTTGATATACCCACTGAACACTAAAACAACATGGTTGTTATATCCACAGAACAGTACAACAACATGGTTGGTATACCCACCAAACAGTGAAAGAACATGTTTGGTATACCCACCGAACAGTGAAACAACATGGTTGGTATACCCACCGAACACTAAAACACATGGTTGGTATACGCACCGAACACTAAAACACATGGTTGGTATACGCACCGAACAGTGAAGTAACCTGGTTGGTATACCCACCGAACAGTGAAACAACATGAGAAATTTCATTCCGTGTTAAACAGAAACTAATTATTTATTATTTAAAGAAAGCATGCCTGAACAATCTTATAAAAATGTTATTGCCTTTCGGGGTTTATTGTATGTACTGATTGTTTTGTCAAGGTTATTGGAGTATTGTTTTAAAGTCTAAGCCTCACTATCTTCAATGAAACTGTATTTTCCAATCTGATAATTTAACTTTAACAGTTGTCGTGACAGAAAAACATGAGAAACATATGAAAATAAATAATTCGAAACCTTCAGGATAACGAAAGTAGTTTCCAGAACATAAAAGATAAAATTAGATTGAAAGATAATCTATTTTACTTTGATCTAAAATTTTTATGATTAAGGTGATAGTTAAAGAAATATATATTTACATTGTAGATTTACGCTCAAAACATGTAGTAAGGTATTATTGGATTAGTCCTTTTTCGTCATAGAACTAAGGAATGAATCTATAATTCAGCTTCCCCATCCTATAGGCATACAAGTACTGAGTTTGTCATCTTTGGCTTTGCATCGGCAATAACTACTAGACATCAGAAAGCCCCCCTCTTAATAAGCTAACTGTCATCTTCAGTTTTGTCTTACCAAAAGCCACTAAAGGAAAATTATTGTCTCTTAATAAACTGACTGTAAGCTATCCAAAAATTCTTTTTTCTTGACTCTCATATTGGTAAATCAGTAAGCATGTGATAGCCGCCTCTTATTGAACTGATACTGTAATCTGACTTCTTTAAAATCACTTTGGTAAATTATTAAACAGTTTTATCTTCAGACATTTTCTATATATATGTAAAACTGGAGACCAGATTGGACTCGAACTTGAGACGCTACATAACAGATAGATGCCATAAATAACTCAGCTTCCACAATTCCTACAGCCAACTCTCTATTTCATTGTATATTAAAGACGGAATATTTGACTTTCCAAACTGGCTTGTAAAGTTCAGTCAGGATCCTTTTATTTCTATTTTTTTCTTGAAAATGACCCCATTAAAATTTCTCTAGTTAACATCATTAGCTTGTACACTGCTAATGTACCCTTCCCCTCCCCAGTGGCACAGCGGTATGTCTGCAGACTTACAACGCTAGAACCCTGGTTTCGATACCCGTGGTGGGTAGAGCACAGATAGCCCATTGTGTAGCTTTGTGCTTAATTACAAACAAAACAAATCAAACAAAAGTTGCTGCTAATATTGCTCTAGCTGTGTAGAATTTGTTGTAAACAGAAAAACTGTAAATAAGTTGCCTTTACCTGAATATTCTATTCAATTTGAGCCAGGCATCAGTTGTTGTTATTCCTTGATAAAAGAAACACAAAACATTAGTCTATGCAAAAAGCAAATAGACAAAATAAATTATTTTAACAATATTTTAAATACCTTAGTGTAAACGAAACACAGTTTGAACTCAGGATTTGTTTAAAACTTGAAAAATTAGCCGTCCTTGCTGAATAATGTGATTCCTGGGTAAAAATTAGTCACTGTTTTGTCTCAATCTTAACATATAACATAAAGCAATGCATGAAAAGAAACTCAGTGTTGACTCTGTCTGTCAATAATATTATTCTCGCCAAATCGAAATGGTGAATTATATGAGTCTAGCATTAATATTCATTCAATTTATGCCAATATATAGCGCTTAGCAAATTAATTCAATAAATAATTGCGTAGAATTAGTTATACATGGGCAAACAAATAAACCTATACGCCCATCATATTTTGTGAGTTTATATCAACGTGAAGAGCCATCGCTTATGTTTCGAGTCTTTTTCTCAGCATTCATATTATTGGAACTATAGCTGACATCACAACTATTTAGTACATATGATCTAATTACATATACACTATTCGTTCTCTATTTGCGTTATTTACAGTCGTGTGTCTCGAGCTTCATTTTTACAGTTTTAACGAAGTCATTTTATGTTAGCATGTGTTTTAATTAAGTTACAATATTCACTCATCAGTGCAACCATAAAATTGGATTTGGGATGTAGCAAATCCCTGAAGAAAAATAAATAACTGAGACTTCTAAATGTAGGAAAATAAATCTATATTAAGTATTTAATGTTCATGAAGGAGTCAATGTGAAAGAGAATCGTTTAATGTGTTTTATACTATAGTATTTGAAATAAATTATTCATACAAGACAATCTACTGATCTGAATTTTTAATCATTTTAAAAAAAAGCACCCTTTTTGTTATTTAGTAATTTAAGATTTAATTTCTAAGAATTATTTTGACAGTTTCTGTGTAACCGTTGTTGAACACTAGAGAACGTCTTAGTATTAATGGTGTTGCCTAGCAACCTGTGCCGTGGAATGCTGTGTTAGTAAAACAACAATTAAACGATTCAATATTTAATAGTCTCGTTTCGAGTTTAGTTAAAATTTTGAACCTTTGTACTGTCAGTTACGGCTTGTGTTTTAGTGAAACGTTCCTTAAGAAGGTGTAAAGCGAAACGTTTAGTGTCCAATTAAAGAAAAATAATAATTTGATGTTATAAGGTCGTATTTTTTTAGTAATAAAATTGAACAATTCACCTGTCGGAAGCTTGTGAAATGTAAGATAAAAACAACGACAATAGAAAAAAGAAAATGTGTAGAAAGTTTACCGAACCATTTATTTAATAATATAAAGTATTGTTGTCGTTTCCTAATGTCAGCAAGTACATATATTCTACAATATATCTGTAGCTCTTTACCACTGTTTCATGATTTTGATAGAAAACATTCTTCTAGCGTATTCCTGACATAGAAATCTATAACATTCTCTTAGTTGTGACAGCTGTAAAACCGATACAGTTCCCGGGCAGTGAATACAACTTCTCTGTTGTCTTAGAAGACAGAAGCCTTCAAACCAGGGAAGAAAATAAGGTTGGACTTCTATTCTGTGTAATTTCATATAGCTAAATCTTTCCTATCACAAAAGTAAGAATAACTTTAGGATATTTCATTCCCTGTGAACAAAAACAATCGGTTTAGTTTCGCCACAATGTTTCTAATTGTATAATCAACTCTGCTACGTATACTATAAAGAATGTCGTTTCGTATATTGTGCTAACGGAAAAACAATTTGTAGCTGGTTAGCGTGCAAGGCTTTGAATCCAAGAGTCCATGGTTCGCATCCTGTTACTTAAAATTGTACTTTGGGGTCGTGGAGTGCATTATAAGAGTGGCGTTTAAATCTATTTTTCGATTGAAGTTGCCCAAGAGTTGGCGGTGTGTGCTGTTGAATCTTTTTCTCTAATCTGTTAGTTGAAAATTAGGGTAGGGTATAATGTTACGTAAATATCAAACAAACAAATAAGAAAATAAGCCATAGCATTGCATCTTTTTCGGTGATTATATGTCTTCAGAAATAATAGAGTAAACATACTGAGTGCATTTTTTTTCAGTTTCAAAAGCAGACTCTAAAATGATAAAAAAAAGAATATTATTTTGAGTGATAGAGAATATGGATACCGATTTTTTATATCTTCCTAACATTATCACATTTTTGATCCACATCATCTGGTTTTAATAAAAATATGACAGAATAAAGGCATATTTCATATGGCCTTGGATATTATGGACATTTAACACGACCTTAAAAGATAACAAAATATTTTATATTTGCTGTGTATTATTATCAGCAGGAACATAAATCTTTCGATGATTTTTCTAATCTAAGTGATATTTATATCATATCTGTAATGTTTCTCTAAATTGTGAAAATTCATGCATATCTCTAGATCTTGACTGTTTGTAGTCGTCCATTAATAACTGTTTTAAACGAGTGTTTTAGCAATGCCACATTTTCTAGGTATTTTCGTGTAATTTTTAACTGTCTTATTGGTATGTTGGACCATAGTAATCTTGAAGCTGACCTTTTAGGGTTATTGGCAAGACTTCGTGTAGGAGGTTTGACCTGATTAATATTTTTTATGTGCATTATCCGTACTTCTTGGTACAAGTTTATTCCTAATTAAGTTTCAGATGGTCAAGTTCCTGTAAGTGCCTTGACCCAGTCAAATTAAGAAAGTCGATTATTTGAGTTGTAAAGTTGGAACGATTTGTGTCCAGTCTTATCATCGTGTCTTTATCTGAGGTGTGGATGTCTTAAAATGTTAAATATAACCCATGTGTAACTTGCCAGATTGAGACTGACTGAGAAGAGCAATATTTTAATACTTGATTTGCTATTCGTATGTAAAATTCCAGGGTCTGTGTCATTTGTTGAACGTAATTAACTCTTCCAACACTCTCAATCTACACTGACAAGTTTCACCATCCTTTCAGTCGCTGTTTCTGAATAACATAAGTGTTGTAGTAAATAAGTAACCCAACCTTACATCTTATTATCTGGCTTTAGCCACAAGAGTAAAGTACTTAAATCCTGCTAAGTTTCAGTGTTCGTTCAAATAAAAAGGTTGAACTTGATGGGATTGTTATGAGAGGATAATGTTGGCGTAGGATATTAAAATTTATGCCTGAAACAAGTCCAAATATTGTATATCTTTTGTGTTTAAAATAATTGAAGCAGCTGTATTTTCTCATATGGTTGCATTAACATTAATGTTAGCGAGTCAAAAGAATATACATTTTTCTTGTTAACGCATCAGTAGAAAATAAGTATCTTGTGAATGTCTCAATAAAATATATTCCTCACTTTAGTGTATTAACAAAATATACGTATTATATAGTTGTATTAACAGAGATGTGTCTCATTTACGTATATGTATATAATGTATGCCTCCTGTAAGCATTTCAGTAATGTATCTATGCTTCATTTGAAAGCATTATCTTGTTGTTGTGTCAAAGAAACTATGTTTTGTTTGTCTATCAAATGCGCATGTCTCTGGATATAACGAAACCTAACTAAAGTAAACACGCGTCTGCTTGTTTACAAGTTTATGTTCTTCAGTCAGTTTCATTCGTAGCACACAATTTATACATTTGTGTATCAAGCTTTGCATTAACGAAGAATTTCTTATTGACTCGAAAATAAAGCAATCCCCGAGATACATATGTACATATACAATATAGTCAATAGAACCACTCTAACTATTAAACAAAGTAAAGTTAAACAAGCTTCATAAGATCGTCAAACTCACACAGATATATGCTTTCAGGGTGTGTGATTTTAAGGCAAAAGGATCAGAGCAAAAAGAAAAAGACTATTTTATTTAATCACAACGTGCCGCCCCCCCCCACCAGTGGCACAGCGGTATATCTGTGGACTTACAACGCTAGAATCCTGGTTTCGATACCCGTGTTGGGCAGAGCACAGATAGCCCATTGTGTAGTTTTGTGCTTAATTACAAACAAACAAACACAATGTGCCTAAGTATTTAGTTTCCAGAAAAGATAATACTCATTTCACGAAATATTTTATCCATACAATATACTTTGTCTGCTCTTATTGGAAATTTTTTCTCTCAAGTTTACAAATTTTTTTTGTTTTTTATTTTGGATACTGATTGTTAATGTTGAATGCTGTAATTGTGGTAATTGACCATTAGGCCTTACAGCAGGAGTCCAAGTTGTTGTTTAATGTACAAAGAAATGTGCAACTTTTGAAAGAAGAATATAAAAAAAGTTGAAAACTTTATCGAATAATTAATATATTTGTAATAACAGTGCAATAAAACTGAAAATATTTTTATAACTTCATTCTTTATTATATCTTTTACAGATTTCAGTAAGAACTGTGTTTAATAGTATTTCAACTAGACTATCTCGGTTGTATGCCACTGCTTATTTAATTTCTGTACTGCATAGTGGTGTAGAGAAGACATATTAATATTAGAAATAAACGACCTTATAACACCAAAATGTTGTTTTTATGTAATTAGACCCTCAACGTTTCGCTTTATAGCTTTTTCAGGAGCATTCACTAAAACACAGATCGAAACTTTCATTTTGGTGTTATAAGGTCGTTTATGTCTAGTATTGTATGCCCCTGCTGTCGAAGCTTTCCCCTCAATACTCATCGTCCTAGCGGCTGTAAAACATATAAAGTACTAATTGAAATGCTATTGATATCCTTCACTAGTCCGTCAATAAAGAATGATGTGATAAATATTATTATCAATGTTGCTATAAAGTGTTATCATATCCAGTAAGGTAGCATGTTTCGCCAGTCTAGGTATTTTACATTATTAGACTACACGTAAAACTTTGTTTACTTTTTTGTAGAATATAGCTTTATGCATTTGGCAGTCTGCGTCCTTGTTTCATCTTTTTCCAATGTTCACAAAGCAATAGTTTATTGTTTACCTTTGTTTTAACTCGATTCGTAAGTGTTATGCATTTCCTCATTATTTTTGACCCCAGTGGCACAGCGGTATGTCTGCGGACTTATAACGATAGAAACCGGGTTTCGATACCCGTGGTGGGTAGAGCACAGATAGCACATTGTGTAGCTTTGTGCTTAATTATGAACAAAAAACAGATCATTATTTTTAGTTAAACTAATTGGAACTTCACGTTTGGACAAAATAATGATTTAATTAGCACAGTTTAAACAAAAAAGGAAAACAATATCAATAAAATGCTGATAAAACTTTAAACAATTTTTGTATTTTATATTTATGGCTAGCTAATAAGACTATCTGTCGTCGTCTATAATTTTGAACTACTGCCCAGAGGGAAGGCAGCCAGTCAGTAGCACCCTCCATGCCAAGGGATTGACTGTCACAGCTCAAAATGTGGGGAATATTTTGTAGTATCGCACTGATTCGGCATCTGCTCGCCAGCTCTGAAATATGGAGATATATTACAGGACCAGCTCACGCTTTATCAGTAATTACATATTTATGGAAAATTGTTATTCAGAAGGATATTGTTATTAAGATCGAAGGAGGTACTTTTGATATACACCCTAATTAATAACGCTCTTAGAGTGTTGCTATGGAAACTGCCATCTACCCTATTATGTTGTCATATCATTGTCCTTCTAATATTAATACTGTATAAAGATATTGCCTCCAAAGCAGTTTAACGTCAAATTATCTCGATGATTAATCATATAATATTCTGACACAAACCTTTAATATTATTAAATTAACAAAGTAACTCGTAACAAAGCAATCTGTGTAATTTTTAATTTTTTTTTGTCCATTACTTTAGGTAATATATAACGTTATTATTCATAAAAGTCTTCGCAACCAATTACAACAGCCAGTGTTGCCTCTGAATGGTGAATACAGCACGATGGTCTCTCGACAAGCAGCTCGACATGCTCGTGTAAGACCTCATAAACATATCTTTATTTTCATCAATACTATAATTAATAATTCTTCTTTTTTCCATTGTTACTACTAATAATAATAAACATAAAACAATATATATTTTACAATTAAATAAGAAAAAGTAATTTGAATATAACTTGAATACTAAAGTTGTATGTGCTGTTACATATTAACTTAACGCCATAACTTGGTTTTATATCTTACATTATTTTATTAAGCTGTTTCGTTAGATAGTGAATATACTCGAAGTATTTTATTATTTCTCAAAATGTAAATTAGTTAATTTCTTTTAATCTATGATGACCATTTTTTGACAGGTTATCCAGCCTATTAAAGTACCACTGTTTAGTCGCTGGTTTTTCTCCCTATCTCCTGGAGATCAGAGTATTTTCGGCATCACACCTCAAACTGGAATAATCTATGTGAAAGATGATAGAGAGCTCAAGGACATTCCTGAACAATACATTAAAATAAATCTGTCGTGGATAAACGATGTTGAGAAAAAAGGTTATGTGACTGTTGTTGTCAACTTAACTACAGAAGGTAAACAAATTGGTGGTTTACAAATTTTATTATTAACTAAAATCTATCTTTCAGTTGTAGAGGCGCATCGTGGTGGGAATATTATTAGAAATTTTGTTTAAGGGTATTGTTGATATTTATCTTCTATCTAAATATTAGACTGTCTGTTGTATGTCCATGTAACTACTTCCCAGGGTGTGGATGGATCTTCACCAAAATTAGTATAGAGGTTCATTGGATCCATAGGGAAATACAAACAAATTTTCAGTTTTGCGTTTTACGGTTTCTATGGGCGTTTTTGCGTTTTTTACCACTACTTCGCCCCTCTTGATGAATCTTCACCAAATTTGACAGGAAGGTTTGTTTGGTCCATGCGGATATACATGCAAAGTTGCGGTTTCACATTTTGTGAGTTACGTTTTTTTTTGGGGGGGGGTCGGTTTTGAACTTTTTTTGTCCTAAGATAACCTTTAATTATCATAAATTTGCATAACTTCTGTCCAGGGGATGGGTACACCAGCTAGTATGTAATAATTAGTTAAATAAGAATATCACTCAAGTTGTCTCATTAGGGTAAATCGTTCTATTTTAGCATTTTTAATGATGTTACTTATCAAAGCTTTATATTTGTGTAGTCTTATTTCACAACATAGTGTGTCCTTCCTGTTCAAGTCTCACTGCTGACGTTTCTCATCACGACTTGTGGTTGATTTGTTTCTTTTTATTTATGCTTCATTGTTGGTGTTACATTTTTGTTCACACTTTGTTGCTTATGTAGTTCTTTTTTGCTTTGGCCTTTGTGTTGGTATTGTTTAGATGTCGTTTTTATTGCTCACATTCTATTGTTATGTTCTTTTTTCTTCCCATCTGGATTTTAGTATAGTTTCTTTTGTTTCCCACCTGGTTGTTGTTGTTCATGCCTCATTGTTGGTATTTTACATGTTCACTTGTTGCTTTTGGTGTTTCTTTTCTTAGTTACACGTCACTATTGATGTTGTTCTTTTTGCTCTCGCCTTTTTTTGGTGTTATAGTGTTTGTTCCGCCCCGTTGTTGTAATCTTCTTCTTCAGACCCAGTTGTTGATATTATTCTGCTTGTTCATATCACGTTCATGGCATTGTTCTTTTCGTTTGCAATTTGTTTTCGGAGTTGATTTCCTCGTTCATACCATATTTGTGTCTTTGTTATTCTTGTATCAAGCTTCTGTAAAGAGACTCACCTACCCATTTGAAAATTGGCATACTTAACAGCTGTGAAATATGAAAGTAATGTATTTTTATAGAACAAGCACTCATGTGTATATCTAAATAAAAATATAGTATCTTGCTTACGATCAAGTACTTTATTGTTAACCAAATAAAAAAATAAAAATAAAACAATATACCTTAAAATATCCTGATACACAGATAGAAAGCTATAAAAAATATCAATGTTATTTTACATTAGTTTAGTCAAGAATACCTGTCACCCAAGTCTTGTAGAATTCGGTTTGAGACTGTATCCGAGCTTATCATTTCATAATGGGCAAACACTTGTTATTTGTTTAAAGTTAACAGTGCTGTTTTATACATCTACTTCACTCAACGTACAAGCTCTTGAGTTCGAAATTACACTATTGTAGGCATGTTATATTGTTATGATTTAATTAATCTGCTTCAAATAGTTTGTTATCTATGATGTGATGCATAGATTCAGTTCTAATCTACGTCATTGGATCTGGAGTTGGCTTTTCGTGAAACAAGCAAGCACCGAAATCTAAAACAAATTGGCAAACATCATTTTAAGCCATTGATTTAAGTAATATTTTCATGGGGTTATTCATCCGTTGTTACTAACCTTCTCAAAGACGTAACAAATAGAAAGAAAAATCATTTCAGCGGACGTCACATACTGAGTGTTTGTTAAAACTAGTACAACTATTTCTCGAATATTATTTTCAACAACGTTGTGCTAGTTAATAATTTTTTATAGCGTATATACAAATAATGTTTTTAAATGTTCTATGTGTTTTACCTTTAAGATCAACTGAGCAGGAATTTTACCTAATAGGTAGAACGTTGTATAAAGTTCTTCCAAGAAAGTCGGTGCTTAGAAGATCAAACATATCTTAAGTGACTCCACTGTATTTGCTGGGGGTGGGGGGGGGGTGTAACCTGGTGGCTAGCATGCCAGCTGTGGATCCGAAGGTCCGTGGTTCCACTACCGTTACTGAAAAAAAAAATCGCGCTCAACACTTCTGTGCTGCGGATGCGTTATAAGGTTGTTCAGCAAATCCCACTATTTCATTAGAATATTACTACTACTAGTAGTGGCACGTATTCGTCACCTGTATTAAAATGCAATTTCTTAGAGTAGCCCAAAAGTTGACGGTGAATGCTGTTCACTAGCTGCCTTCCCTCTAGTCTAGCAACTCAAAATTAGGGACGACTAGCGCAGATAGCCCTTTGTGTAGCTTTACTCGAATATCCCAAACAAACAAATATTCACTGTATAATTATAAACGGACTTTTCTGTTACACTGTTGCCCGACAAAGGCTCCGGTAAGAGGGCCGAAAGCTCGCAATAAAAGTATTTTAACGTAGAGAAAATTCCGTGTATAATTCTACATATTAATTTACCTACTTTATGGGTCTTAAACAACAAGTATTTACTGGTACCAAACATGTTTACGGACTCTGCCAGCAGCTGAATTCAGCTGGAAGACCCATTGTACTTGTATGTAAATATACACCAGCTGGTCAGCGAGTCGTTATTTTCATGTGACGGGAGCATTTAGAGCTCACCACAACAGTATGTAAAAACAGCTATTTATAGATAGATAGTACAGCTTTCTATTGTGTAAGATTTAGTTTCTACAGTTATGTCAGTATTTGAATTTGCTTGTTTTTGTTTCAATGTTTTTTTATATTACAATATATGTATATAAAGTTTTTTGTTTTTGTTTTTTGCTTGGAACATGGCATTTTTGTTTTAAGGGTTGAAAATGCAAGTAATTTATTTAAATAATATTTCAGATTTATATTTCCAGAACCTAAACACATCCAAAAGTGATTTTACTTCTTTGAAAAATCTCGCCCCGCAATTTGGGGTCGTGAACTTAAATTGCACTATTTGATTAGAGTCACATATGCATTGGCGGTGGACGATGCTGACCGGTTGCCTTCCATATAATCTATGTGTTCAACATTAAGGACGGCTAACGCACGTGGCACTTATGTAAGTTTGGGTGACTATCCAAAACGAACCAAAATAGTATATATATAATATTTTTCAATGTATGAGAACCCGGAAAAAATTTTTATGTGTTTCTACGAACTCTATCTGTCTGACTGCTCATCATAGATGATTATCTCGGTGTGAATTCATATGTCTTAGTTTGGTACGTTTAAGTTTATTAAATTTTCACAATGTTTTTGTGTGCTCTTCCAACTTGATAACGTTTCGCTATGTTTAAGTACCTTGATACTCAAAAATCAATGTTTTCCCCTTTTCTTCAGTTTGTTTGCATTTTTGTTAATAAAAAAATGTTCATTGTGGTAAAATATATAATAATTTCATCTAAGTAAGAGTTTTTCTTCTTCTCGATTTGTACAAAATTCTTACGTAATACAAAATTAATAATATTATTTTCGAAATCTGCGTGGCTGAATTATGGAAAATCTGTTAGTAAAACCAAAACAACTTTTATGAACTTTAAATTCGCAGGCGTGTGTTAACTATTTAAGTACTCTGATGTCGAAACGTTGTGTTCTCGTCCAAGTTGACAACGCGTCGCTGCTCTTCAGTATGTTGTGCTTCAGCTACTAAGTACTTCAATACAATGCTAGTTACAATGTTACTAAGCAACTTAAGTTCGTTCTAAAGTCTTCGTAACTGTAATATTCACACTCTTTAAAAATAGTCTCATGATAAAATGAATAAGCTTTTAGAAATGCTATGTAAATAAATAGTAAACATAAATTATATTTACTAAGGATGCCTAAGTATTCCTCCTTAAAATCTACAAAATTTTACGAGTAATTGACATTTATATAAACATATTCAGATGTCTGAAGTTTCCTTCTCAATGTGTAAAATATTTTACAAGTAAGTGGTGTGTAGATAAACAGTAATCATGCAACACATTCCTTGAAATCCATGGAAATGGTTTGTAATTGTAATAAACAATCCTACGAATGCATATATATATATATAATTCTTATGACAATAACATTTTATATTTTCTTGACATGTAATTTGATCTCACAAAAACTTGTATTTTGTATTGTAGCAGATATGAACAGTATTGTGTTATGTTCTAGTCTAAATAGAGGCTGTTCACGATAATTTAATATTCTAATCCTGTTTTGCCATTTTTTGTCTTCCAAGTTCATAATAGACTCGTGCTCAATAATCAATATCCAAAAACTTAGAATCGTTTTACCTATTTTATAGTTCATTATTTTACGTTTTTATAGTTTGTTTGTTGGGAAGCTCGTGCAAAGCTACACGAGGGCTATCTGCGCTAGCTGTCCCTAATTTATAAGTTAAACACTAGAGGGGAGGCAGCTAGTCATCACCACCCACCGTCAACTCTTGGGCTACTCTTTTACCAATGAGGGAAGGCAGCTAGTCATCATCACCCACCGTCAACTCTTGGGCTACTATTTTACCAATGAGGGAAGGCAGCTAGTCATCATCACCCACCACCAACTCTTGGGCTACTCTTTTACCAACGAATAGTGAGATTGATCGTAACATTATAACGCCCCCACGACTGAAAGGGCGAACATCTTTTGTGGGACGGGAATTCGAACCAGAGATCCGCAGATTACGAGTCAAGCGCCCTAATCACCTAACCATGCCAAGCCAAGTTTTTATAGTTCATCGTTTTACGGTTTTTAGAGTTAATTGTTTTACGCTTTATATTTCATCGTTTTACGGTTTTTAGAGTTAATTGTTTTACGCTTTATATTTCATCGTTTTACGTTGTTTTTTTTATAACTAAACATATATATATGTCTATAATGGCTATTTTTACAAGGCTTTCAGGCCTTCAAATCAGTAGAAAAAATGAAAAACATGGGGAATATTCATGACGATACCTTAGTTCTTGGTCAGTGCTGTGAAAGACAGTGCGTTTGTGATGAAATATATATGCTTCATTATTTATGTAAGAGAAAAGTTAATTTAAATTTGTGTAAGCCTTTCACATTTACAGTTTAAGTAACAACTGTCTTTTTATTACGAGTAATTAGAATTTCATTTCACCAAACAGTGTTTTGATAAAATGTTGTAACTTTTTGTTTTGTGACAATTATTATTATTTCTTGTTTCTTTCAGATGATCCTTCTAACAATAAAGAGTGTGGTAAGTTTACGTCGATAATCCTTCAAACGAATTCAATAGTGTACCTTCTGGGATAATGAAACAATATTAATAAATACTTGCGACAATAAGTAAAAAATATTAGAAAGCTAACACGTAAGAGATGCCATACGTATTCAAATATGTTAGAGGTAATACTTACAAAAAAAAAGAGTATCTCTTTGGTTAAGTTATCCTAGTCGTAATATGGTTATAGATTTTCGGATGGAATTGCCTCTTTGATGGATAGAGTTCACACGTCTTGAACGTAGGTTATAATATTAAAATGGCCTCATTTACAGGTATATCACGATTTAAAAATGCGTATTGCACCTTTTATAATTCACTTCTTTTGTGGTTAGACGTTGTGGTATTCTCAGCTTGTCCTGAAGTCTCTCAGAGTAGTAAACAAGAGGATTCGTCATTTATCATTTTACACAGCAGCACTGTAGACAGTTACAATCTTTGTTATCCACAAACATTGTCAAATGTTGATGATATTTAGACAAGTGCTTTGTGATGTATATGTCAACTGAAAAGAGTGCGTTATTTGTGCTAAAATCAAAACTTTAGCAAAACACAATCTGTAAGTCTGAATCTCAATGAAATCTCGATATAATCTCTACTTAATTTCTGTAACACAAAATCTAACCTCTAAAAAACCTAATCTCTCTAAATCTGAATATAAGTAGACCGTCTATCTATATCTTAAGTCTGGTTAAATCCTATCAAACAATTGAAAGCCTAATAATGCATTTAAATTTTGTTCGTTCCCCACAGGCGCATGCACCATCAACATGACTGAGGGTCATGCCAGCAAGATGTGGATTATACCGTAAGGAAATCCCATGGTTCGCTTCTAGAGCTGACCAATTGTTTTTATCACAACATAGTTCAAAGTGCAATGACTTTTTGTAAAGGAAACATATGGTGACTCAGACAATCCCATAAATACCAAGAGGAGAGTACTTCCCTTGACCCATGTTCTATATAAAGAATAAACCATGAAACAATCAAATTATCTGCAACTAATGTGGTATAAAACCATTGTATACCCGCATATTACAGCATCCTTGCTCTAAGCGTGCAGAAGCTATTTGGTTTGCAACAATAAGCGTTGCCATATATGTGAAGTGTGCAACAATAAGTGTTGCCATATATGTGAAGTGTACATACAGCAAACTTATTAGATTCACTATAACACAGAGTTCTTGATAGATTAAAAACTTAAAATCAATTGGGCATTTATCTGTGCATAGTATTACAAAGTAAACCAATTATTTTCTTCTATTCTATTTAAGAAAATAGTGCTACTATTATGCTGACAAATGTAAAATTTGAAAGACTGGTGCTAAATATCTGACGAACATATAAACCAAACGGTAATATGTTGGTCATCGTGAATTTTAAACGCTGTGAATAATGAGTCATTTAAATAAATGTTCATAAAAATGTGTTTGTTTGTTTGTTATTTTTAAAAGGTCATTTTTTTACTTCCATGCGCCTCATAACGTATTTTTTCTTTTTTTACATCAGTATTTATAACACGGGTTTTTTTTCTTATTAGAAAACATTTTACCAACCTTACCTTTTGTGTCCCAATATAAATGTGTAAATTTGTAAGAAACAACGTGTATATGGGTAACCTCCAAAATTAGTATGTTTAGATATATCTTCAGCTTCTTCTTCCACATCAACTTTATTTATTTCTTAAACTTGAGGTATTTGCATTGGATGGATGAAAAAAAACAACTTATACGATCCTAATTGCAGTTGTTAGCATAGTTTTTGAATGCATATATAAATTTTCATAGACCAGCTCTGCGCATCCTTTGAGGATGAAGATCATTGTACAAGTTCTTGCGGTGCAGGAGTACAGAGAGGGCGCTGTTTATGGAGGCGAGGGATTACCAGTACAAGTTTTATGAGTGTGGAATACGCCACCTGCACTACAAATCTTGAAACTTGTCCTAATGGAGAATGTGATGAGCTAGAAGAATTTGACAAAACACTCTGTCCTCAAGACTGCATTCGTAAGAATTTTTTCTTGTATTTTTTGTTCATTTTAAAATATCTTTTAGATGTCAAACACGATTTTTCAGCTTGTAACTACAGAAAAAAATATGTTGCTCCATGTAATGGACCGTGATAAAACTATTATTTCACATAATTACTTAAAATAAATTAGATGTTGTTTATTTCAAGAGAAAGATATATCAGATTTGTGTCCTACTGTTTCGTATTTCATTAGAACAAGAAAACGTCCAAGGGGAAGCTATTGCTTACGAAAAAGGTAGAGGTATTCAACTAGCTGTTGGAACGTGTATATGTATAGCTTACGACAGTTGTTATTGCGAGCGCTCAGAACCTCCAGCAAATAAAAGCAGACAGAAACATCCACATATCCTAGACCAAGTTCATTCCACTGGAGATTTTACAAATATTCACACTAAAGCAACAACTGGTGAACCGAGCTTTAGCACCGACAAGGCCTCCAAAATGGAAGACTCTGAAAATCATTTTATAACTGGTGAGAATTAATTAAATAAACAAACTGAGAGAATTAATTAAATAAACAAACTGAGAGGATTAATTAAATAAATAAACTGAGAGAATTAATTAAATAAACAAACTGAGAGGATTAATTAAATAAACAAACTGAGAGAATTAATTAAATAAACAAACTGAGAGGATTAATTAAATAAACAAACTGAGAGAATTAATTAAATAAACAAACTGAGAGGATTAATTAAATAAAAAAACTGAGAGAATTAATTAAATAAACAAACTAGAGAGGATTAATTAAATAAACAAACTAGAGAGAATTAATTAAATAAACAAACTAGAGAGGATTAATTAAATAAACAAACTGAGAGAAGTAATTAAATAAA
>NW_013666008.1:248310-263104 GCF_000517525.1 Limulus polyphemus | reverse complement strand
AATAAACAAACTGAGAAGAATTAATTAAATAAACAAACTGAGAGATTAAATTAAATAAAAAACTGAGAGAATTAATTAAATAAACAAACTGAGAGGATTAATTAAATAAACAAACTGAGAGAATTAATTAAATAAACAAACTGAGAGGATTAATTAAATAAACAAACTGAGAGAATTAATTAAATAAACAAACTGAGAGAATTAATTAAATAAACAAAGTGAGAGAATTAATTAAATAAACAAACTGAGAGAATTAATTAAATAAACAAACTGAGAGAATTAATTAAATAAACAAAGTGAGAGAATTAATTAAATAAACAAACTGAGAGAATTAATTAAATAAACAAAGTGAGAGAATTAATTAAATAAACAAAATGAGAGAATTAATTAAATAAACAAACTGAGAGAATTAATTAAATAAACAAAATGAGAGAATTAATTAAATAAACAAAATGAGAGAATTAATTAAATAAACAAAATGAGTTTGAGGAAGTAACAAAGTAGTTATCTCGAATATTTACAGTTTATAAACTAATACTAAGGTTGTTCTAAGTGTACGGGACCTTTTTTTGATTTTTGGAATTAAGCATTTTAATATGCAATGCTCATTAAAATTAAAGAATAATGAGGATTTGATATGTTATTTTTCAATGTTTGAAGAAAAAACACAGAGAGACGTTCAATATTGTCAAAATTTGTTTATTACAAACGTAACAGGTAACCAATACCAAGCAAGTCGAAAAATTCATTTACAAATAACAAAAAAAAGCAAAATTAACGAAAATTCAAATTTTTAGTTAGCGTTACAAGTATCAAAGAAAACAAAATGACGTATCAATATGAACAAACTTAACAAAAATAAGTCTTTAGTAGCTGGTAGGTCTTCCTCTATCGTTTATGACATCTCTACACCTGTTCCCCACACTGTTGATGATACTTCAGATGACTTGCTGGGGCAGCATAGTTCTCTCCTTGATGAGAGCAGCTCTGAGCTCTTAGACAGTCGTAGGAGCAGGTTGTTTGTCATTGACTGCTCTCACTAACAAGTCCCACACATGCTCAATCGGAGTTAGGTCCAATAACTTAGCAGTCCAATCCACTACTTCTATCATTTCATCCTGAAAACTTTGTTGTGTGATTCTGGCGGGGTGTGGACGGGCGTTACACCAACGCATTTCCGACAGCACTAGCAAAAGGGTGAACAATAGGTAGCAGGATCTCATCCACGTAAATTCTTGCTGTTAGAGATCCTCCACCCACCACATTGATGTCTGTACACCCCTGCATCTAGATGCCACTCCAGACCATATTTGAGCCCCCCTCAAAGACATCATGATGGACAATGTTACAGGCCGAATATCGCCATCCCTCACGCTTCCAGACCCTCACACGTCGATTACTTGAAGATACACAAAACATGTTCTCACCTGTGAACAGTACAGGAGTCCATTGCTGAAGGGTACAGGTGACATGTTCCTGGGCAAATGCCAGTTGGACTGTTCGGCGCCTTTGGATTAGCACAGGGGCTCTAACTGGTATCCTGGACTTGAGCCCAGTCTCATGGAGCCTGTTCCTGACTCTAGTGGCTTGCTGAAGCTTGTTCGTGAGGCCCTTAACGCTGCTGGTGCGGTTTTGAGAGCTAAATTCCACAGGTATCTGTCATCTGTAGTCCTTCTGCGATGCTGATCTAGCATCTTGGCGTATTCTTCTGTAGATTGGTATCTGGTGCGGTCTGAAGCAGTGTAATGGCTCTACAAACTTCAGTTTCAGTTAATTGAATTGTAAGAGCTTGCATATCTTTTGCAATACCAATATCAGCAAAAACACAAAAACCTAGCATTATTTCAACAGTAAACATCTTCAATAATCAATCAAAAGTCTAGTTCTTTATTTTGCATTTCTCATAAAGGTCTATTACATAAAGAATCACTGGTGTATAAACTTGCAAACTCTAGACAGGATTAGTGTAATCCTTTACAATAAACATACCAAATTAAAAAAAAATTATGGTCTAAAATTATACAAGTTTAAGTAAACTTCAATAGCCATCAATTTTTGTGAGTAGTGTGTGTATATACATATATATAATAAAAAATTGCTTTGACACACTTTGGTAATAATCTCACGAAACTTATGAGTTTTATTTCAAAACCTATAAACATTATTGTATTCACAAATTCATTAAGATCAGAATATTGTAAATGAGCCACTTGCTAAATTCAAATGCGATATCCCACTTAGCAAAATGGTCTAACAACATAAACTAGTTGTAAAAGAAACAATGGGCAAACATAGTTGCACGACTTTCAAAGAATAATAGTATCTTAGACTAACAAATGATCTCTCTTTGTTACTCAGTTGAAATATATGTTAGATTTAAGCTGGTGCAATGTTAGGGTAAAAATTAAATCTAAACCTCTTAAAAATTTTACACCACTGAACGTGTATCAAGACAAAACAAATTTGAAGCAAACGTCACAATTCTATGCATTTACCTTCCCTTTTTTCATCACAATACAAATTTTCTGTCAATTTTGCATATGTATACCGAATAATATTTTCTAATATGCTTCCAGCTGAAAATGTAAAAGTACAACAAATAACTACTGGTTATCTTCCTTAAATTAACTTTAAGTTTTGTTAGCTGTTAATTATAGATGAGGCTTTCTCTGCAATACAGTAACTGTTAATAATAATAAAAGGTATAATTAATATACAACATAAGTGTGTTTTTAAATATTAATTACACTTCTAATGATATATTTTGCTTTTTTTGAAGAATAATATAATAAATGGTTTTATTTGCCGTGTTTAATTTTAAAAAAAATTGAAAGAGTTCACATATCCAAATTCAAGAATACTTGGGCTTTTAAATTAAAGCCCGACGCATTGGCGCCTGACTGTCTTCATGAGTTATGTCCTTGAGTAAAACATTAAAGCATTTTCTAGAGCTTGCCTATCATCATACAGACTTACACAAGCAGGATCTAGACAAAGATGTATCGCTAGAGCACATTAAATGAAATGAATTAATAACCAACCTTTTCACAACCGAGCCAGTCTTACCAGTTTGTCACCAAAAATTTTACTTACGTTTGTCCGAGAGAACCGTCCTTTCTCCCTTTTTTTTGGAAAATATTAAAGCCCCATAAGAAGGATACATTTAAGAAAATATTAACACCTTTGTAATGAAATCATTTCTCGACTCGAGTTTTAAAAAACCATAATTTTACATTAAAAAAAAGGAGATGTGTTCAAAGCTTTGTATAACTCTAATTTTGTTTTAGAAATTAAGCCTAACTTTTTGCACCTTTTTAATAAATGTATATTAGATGGAATGAAATTGTAGCGATGTGAGGAAGGGTTGGATGATTGAAATACCGATATATGGAGTTTTATTTTGAAATTAATAAAATTGCTACAAGTTAGCGTTTTTCATTTGAAATGTATATAGACGCTACTAAGTTGCACTTTGTATTTGTTATGGTAGATCGTAAAGATAAATCTAAATAGCGAACCCCCCTAGTGGCTCAGCGGTGACTCAGTCGGCTTATTACGCTAAATATCAGGTTTCGATACACGCGACGGGCAGATCACAGATTGCCCAGTCTGTAACTTTCGACAGAAAAACAAACAAATCTATATGGTGTTTTAAATTGTTATTATAAAAGTTCTCACCATGTAGCGCATCCGATTCAAATAATTATACTTTTAAAATATACTACAGAATAGTGCAATTTTTAAGAAGCGAATCAAGAGACAATAATAAAACTAAGTAAAAACTGATCAAAAACGAGATGTACATAAGAAATAAAAGAATAATAACTTGGTGTTTTCGAATATTTCAGGAATCACAACAGTGGCGCCATGTGGTAAAGGTTGCACGGCGCTTATATGCCTACTCGTAACTTGTGGAATTGGAATTTGTGTTGTTTTCTGTGTACTTCGAAGAGTTCGACAGTCTACGAATAGAAAACAAAAACACAAATATGTCGGTAGTCGAATATCTTTGTCAGTTGTCCCCTCAGATTACGTCGACGAAAGATCGTCCTCCGTACACGAGTCTCAAAGTGCCAGTGACAGTTCAAACACCAGCAAAACAATGGTATGCGCACATGCCTTTTTAGACATTTTTGGTATGTTTTTTCATTGAATTGTTTTAGTTTAGTGCAGTAGCAGGTTACATAGTGTCAAAAATGTGTCTGATTTGCTGTATATAGTAGTTTTATTTTTACTTTATTGTCTCTAACTGATGTATGAGTGTGGTCTAAAACATAAGTTAACAACCAATAGTTATTATAAAGACCAAGTAGTCTAAAGCATAAGTAGAAACCTATAGTTATTATTAACAAGTAGTCTGAAACATAAATAATAACCTATAGCTTTATTAGCAATAATAATATGAAACAATAATAACTATAGTAACCTATAGTTATTATTAACGAATAGTCTGAAATAAAATAGTAACCTATAATTATTTGCAACAAGTAGCCTGAAACATAAGCAGAAACCTATAGTTATTATTAATAAATTGTCTGAAACATAAATAGTAAGCTATGGTTAGTATCAACAACAAGTAGTCAGAAACATAAGTAGTAACCTATAGTCATGATTAACAACAAGTAGTCTGAAACATAAGTAGTAACCTATAGCCATGATCAACAGCAGGTAATGAAAGATGAACTACATCATTTCAGTTAACTTTAAAATAAACGATGAGGTTGGATCTCTTCAACTTTTTAAACGCATTTTAACGCATATTTCTAAGCTGTTTATGCTGCAAATTACTTGTGAGTTGATGACATTGCTGGTTGCAGGGTCCCTAATAAAAATAACCTAAGAAAAAGTACCAACGGTATTGCACTTAATTCTATTAATTACTGTTAGGGTCGCCTATGTATTGTACACGGAAAATGATTTATTTCATCAAATTTGTTTGAGCAGTTTTATATACCGAGGGTCGTAATGGGCAAAAACAAACAATTACTTGATATGATGCAATACGTGGACTTGGCCCGTATAGTGATAGTTATAATAAAGTCGGTAATTTCAGGATAAGTGTTTAAGCTAAGAGCCATTCTGTTCACAACATAACATACATGTTTATCAATAACCAGTCATACGCAAACATTACTTTCATAAAACATACTTTTGGAGTTATCCTGTAAAGTAACATGTATTTGACATTTTGCTAAATGTATTTTATACTCAACCATTTGCATTTTCTAATTGTACCAGAGTATCTGCACAATCATTAAAAAGGAATAAGGAATACTGCCACGCCCACAACGGGCTGCAGACAGTGAATGGAGGAAGGACTTATAGGTCCCACCCCCCTTACTCAATTTCTGTTCTTCATCTATATTTGATAGACACTGATGAAATAAGGTATATGATCTTATAATAGCTATTTAAATTTATAGTTGTACATTTTGCAGTTTTCTTGGGGGGAGGGAGAGGGAATATTTGTATTCCTTGGGCGAATCGTATCGTATTCATCACTGATTTGCACTTATTTTATTGCCTATGTACAGTTGATGTTCTATGCTGTCTACGTGTGTGTTTGTGCAATGCACAGTTGGGCTAAGTCAGTTTATCTAACGTTTCTTTAAGTGAATGTTTCAAGCAACATTTAAAAAATTTGATGTTTGTATTTCGTAAAATATTAACTCTTTATAGACAGAAACTTGAAAGTGTGCGCAGATTTCCATCGCTCAGTAAGGTGAACGTTCTCATCTTGTACACTTTCACTCTGTACATACCAGAAATTTTTTTACAAAACTAAACAAGGAATTTGCGCAATTATATTCTTTACAAGCTGTGGAAAAGTTTATGTTTTCTCGTAATGCTCATTGAAAAAAACAATGAACAATGTTAAATAACAATATACTATTAAAGCAAATTTCTATCAAAATAGTAGATACGACAACATTATAAACTATTTTGCCTCTAAATGCCTAGCAACAATAAGACGCTAAAGTCATTTTAGTTCCAAAAGGTAGATAAGACAACACTGTAAGTTAATTTACCTCTAAATGCCTATTAATAATAAGACGCTAAGGCCGTATTTCCACAAGGTAGATAAGACAGAAACTAATGTGATCTGTAAAGATTAGATAAAATTTTAGTATTAATGTAGGTGTTTTGCAGGAACTAGGTATGACAACAATAAAAAAGTTATTCCTATTAGTAAAAAAAATTAAATAACCTACATTTTTGTCTCTTAATGTGTATACAACTTGATTATTGGAATACATTTCTTTGTGCGTGCTGACTAATTATTGAGTTGGTTATATGCTTGGTAAACAATTCCAGAGTGACGTCAAGTGGGAATTTCCTCGTGAGAATTTGATACTTGAGGAAACTTTGGGAGAAGGAGAATTTGGAAGAGTGATGAAAGCTCAAGCCTGGAATATTACAAGACAACAAGAATATGTTACAGTGGCTGTAAAGATGTTAAAAGGTGATATGTTAACAAGACAAGTAAGAATTTATTTACATGTAACAGTAACAGCGGCTGTAACAATAATATGTTACAGTGGCTGTAAAGATGTTAAAAGGTGATATGTTAACAAAACATGTAAGAATTTATTTACACGTAACAGTAACAGCGGCTGTAACAATAATATGTTACAATGGCTGTAAAGATGTTAAAAGGTGATATGTTAACAAAACATGTAAGAATTTATTTACACGTAACAGTTACAGCAGCTGTAACAATAATATCTTACAATGGCTGTAAAGATGTTAAAAGGTGATATGTTAACAAAACATGTAAGAATTTATTTACATTTAACACTTACAGTGGCTATAACAATAATATATTACAGTGGCTGTAAAGATGTTGAAAGGTGATACCTTAGCAAGACAAGTAGGAATTTATTTACATATATTTAATGTCAACTAAGCCCACTCTTTGAAATTTTTCCTTTTATTTCCTGTTATGTATGTAAGTATATGTGAATATCATTATATATAAAACTAAAATACATGTTAATTTCAACCTTTAAACATAGATATAAAACTAAAATACATGTTAATTTCAACCTTTAAACATAGATATAAAACTTTAGTTCTATTGTCTTTTATATTCTTGATTTCCTTTAACCGGTTTCGTGACGCTTTAACAAGAGACTATAAAAATGCATATGCGATAGTTTTCCAGCTTAATATATAAAAATAAATAGCTTAAGTTAAATAATTATTTCTTGAAGTATATACAAATAAGCCCTCAGTAGCACAGCGGTATGTCTGCGGACTTACAACGTTAGAATCCGGGTTTCGACACCCGTGGTGGGCAGAGCACAGATAGCCCATTGTGTAGCTTTGTGCTTTACTTCAAAAACAAAACAACATATACAAATAAAGTAAAATTAAATGAAAAAGAATCTTAGTCTAAACTTATAAATTTCTCTTCTGTTTTTCTTACAAACCAATTTCATATACTCAAACTTTACCACAATTACATTTCCCCACAACACCTTGTTTGAAAATTAATTAACAGTTTTCTGGACTCACTTTAAATAGTTAGAGGTAAAAGGGCAGAGTAGCAGTTAGTTGTCCAGTAACATTCGTTTGAATTGTGCAAATATAGCAAGTGTCCCAAAGAATTACATAAAATACAGTAAAGTGATAACAGATATTGTAATTAAATTGTTAAAGATTAGGGAAATAAACTATTTTTATGATATTATGGGAAAGTGTAATTGTAGTGAAACTCGAATCCATAATATTAATTTGTAAATAAAAGTTTGGAATAGATTAGTTTGTTTGTTGTTAAGCACAAAGCTAAATAACGGGCTGCCACGAGAATCGCAACCCGATTTTTAGCAGTGTGAACCTATCAGACTTACCTTTGAGCCACTTCGAGGCTGGGGTATAGAAAGGATTTTTGTTGTTGTTATTGTTTATTTGTAATTAAGCACAAAGCTACACAATGGGCTATCTGTGCTCTGCCCACCACGGTATCAAAACCCGGTTTCTAGCGTTGTAAGCCCGCAGACATATCGCTGTGCCACTGGGAGGTATAGAGATGAAGAGGGAGTATATTTTATAAGTTTAAAGCCCCCCAGTGGCACAGCAGTATTTCCGTGGTGGGCAGAGCACAGATAGCCCATTGTGTAGCTTTGTGCTTAATTAGAAACAAACAAATATAAGTTTAAACTACTTTATATTTTGATCTATTGAATTTATATGACAATTCTATTTTATTTGTACTTATTTTTAAAAATGTGTTTAATCGGTATTATCTATTTTTATATGCCAACTTGTAAGATATAGTAGCTGAAAAGATTTTGTAGGTTTGCGTTAAAAATTACATTCAGAGGAGTGACCTATGAAGTCATGAAACAGGTGAGAAAAAGAAAATAGAACTATTAGGGAATTTATACTAAATTTCTAAAGAACCAGTAAAAAATAAACAAAATTTGATTTTTATTTTAGTACCGTGTGAGAATTTACCGAACAAAAGATTGATATTTAATGATGGATAAGCTGTTCTTGTTTACATTGTCTGTGTGTAGATGACGATGTTGTTATTAAACGTGAACAAATTACATAATGGTTTGAACATAAGGTAATTAATTCGTGTAACGAACTGCTAGCCAGTACGCTTCTATATAAATCATCTTATGTGCCGTAGGAAATGGAACACACGCAGAGGAAATGGATCTGTTTTCAGAATTTAATATGTTGAAAGAAGTCTGTCATCCTAACGTGATCCGCTTACTGGGAGCTTGTACACAGAAAGGTAATCCTGAAACAATCTTATCTGTATTTCAGTAGTTCTTGATGTAAATTTCAATTAATCGAAATATTTACTATTCTTTCAGTCACGGTAGTTTAGTCTGAAATTTTGTAGCTTTAATTATGTCAAAAAACATCTAAAATAAATGTATTCAGTTAAAATACGGTTAGCTTTTACGTTGTCACATTTTTCTCGGTCTAATGGTGAGCTTAGAGTACTGACTATACAGTTTTATTGCAGCTGCATTATCATTTTTATTGTCTCTTCACTCCTTAACCTTCATCTTAGCTTGAAATTCCCTCAAATCTATAACAGCTATTTTTGAAATAATATTGAGTCAATTCATTCTACACATTATGTACACATTTAGCAAACCTAACTTTACATAGTATAATCTAACAAAGCATGATTAAAATCTTCAAACGTCAACTTGGAGGTTTTCTACAAAATATTAATTTTTCTTAGACTATTTTGTTTTCATTCTGTTAGTTTCAATTTATGGTACTGCTCTCAGTGCAAATACAATTATGACGATTATAAACTTCATACTTTAAATATTTTTAATTCCTTTAGTTATATGTTTATTCGTTTTTTTCTGTTTAGCGTAAAGCTACGCAATAGGTTACCTGTGCTGTGCCCTTCAAGGGCATCGAACCCCGATTTATAGCGTATAAACTTGCAAGCCACTGGGAGGCACCTGGAATGAAACTTACCATATTTAACTTTTTATCTCTTTCATATTACTTAAAGGTATTTTTAATGTTGTCAGAATGAATTTAAGTATCATTACTTCAACAAATGTGGACGTTTAAGTTTTATAAAGTTTACATGTTCAATACTTGGTGGGAAGGTAAATACTTCTATTAATTTTATTAAAATAACAAAACGAGTTTTTACAAGTTTGACACCAAACAAACAATTGTTACAACAAGAAAAAAAAAGAACATATTTATTCATTACACTTTTTGTCCATAATCGTTATACCTATATAAAGATATAATATCTGTAAATAATGTTATACACACGTTTAAAAAAGGTGATATATTAAAGTAACAATTTAATTTGTCCATAATCGTTATATCTATATAAATATATAATATCTGTAAATAATGTTACATACACACGTTTAAAAAGGGTGATATATTAAAGTAACGATTTCCTTTGTCCATAATCGTTATACCTATATAAAGATATAATATCTATAAATAATGTTACATACACACGTTTAAAAAGGTTGATATATTAAAGTAACAATTTCCTTTGTCCATAATCCCCAATGTCAAAACGATAATATAAAAATATTGGATGTATGATTTTATATACTTTTGTTGAAATAATCACACTGTTTACCTAATATAATATATGACGTAATAATATTTTGATTACCTCCTAAAATCGGTCATCTCTAAATATTAGGTTTTCCAATGTGAATATATTCGTTTGTTTTTAATAATATTTCATTAATCTATTTTAATTTACGGATCTTCGAAACTACATCAAAATAACTTATTTCTAAATTACTCAAAATGAAATGTATTTCCTTCCTTGTTAATATCACCTTAAATTCTTCAACAAAGAGAAAGATAAAGGTTTTTCCTTAATAATTTTTATAATTGCAATTCAAGAGATGTAATGTATATATATTAGAATATGTTTAAACTGTGGTAAATTATTTGTTGTCGAAACAGAAACTTTGAGATTAAGGATAGGTTTACATAAATTTCATGTTAGATTCCTCAACAAAAATCCCATTATATTCCGGCAAACACTACAATGTATTATGGACAAATTTAATTGAAATAACCACATTGTTTACCTAATACAGTATACGACGTAATAATAACAATAAATAAATATATATATGTGTGTGCATATTTATACCACATAATATAGCCATAATAAAATTATTCTGAATGTGAGAAGATAGATAGACAGATATATATATACAGATAGATAGACAGATATATATATACAGATAGATAGACAGATATATATATACAGATAGATAGATACTACTGTGCATAAATTAGATACCACCATTCAGTCTCCTGTAAAGAAGGTGTCCACGATCAAATATTTTAATAACGTCAATTTAAAATAACTTCCAAATCATTTTTTTTAAATGAATTCTAAAATATGAGATGTAAAAATGTCAGAACTGACAATAGTCAGATTTCTGAATGCTTGGGCATGTAGCTTTTTTATTTTTTAATGCTCCAGCAATTACACTAACATCAAATGGTATTCCACATATTTATTACTTTTCTGTTGCAAAGGTACTAGAAAAACATATTCCTTTGACCGTTTAAGTTATTATTTGCTTTTGTAAACATTACCGGAAATTTTATTCAATCTGTGACTCTAATATAACTGTTGTAGTTTCAAGTACTAAATATGGTTCTAAAGCGCACAGTTGCTAATGAAGTAAGACATAAAATAATAGCTTTATATAAAAGAAGTGAGAGGAAAATTTCTTCAAGAACGAAAGTGTCACAACCGGAGTTCAACAAATTATCAAAAGATGCAACGAAACTGATACCACTCTTGAAAAGAACAGGCCAGAAGATCTTGGCTTTCCAGATCAGATGTTAAGCACCTTAGACTTATTTCACTCAAAGAAAGGGAAATGTAGCAGTTGTCTAGCTACAGAATTTCAAGAAACCCCTGGTGTTAAAGTTGACGTTTACACAGTGCCACGCAAATTATGCCAAGAAGGTCTGAAAGGGTATATTTCAGCAAGAAAACCTTTGTTGCAGAAAGGCAACGAAAAGAAGAGACTTGCATTTGAAAAAGTCCCTCAAAATTGGACAACCTGCATTCGAAGAAAAGAGCACTTTCGTCTGATGAGTTAAATTTTGAGATTTTTGGAATCACCACTTTTAGAGTTTAGAGCTGTTTGTCTTTGATAATGGCTTTGTTAATTTTGTCCCCGATCTATAAACTAAAATTTCCAGTTTATTGTTTAGCCTGCAAATGGTTTTAAATTGTATTATTTTGCAACATTTGATTTTTCTTCAGTTTACTTATTGTGTTTATTGACAATTGCAAACAAGAAACCCATGTGAATTATGTTATGGATAATCTTTTAGATATTATAAAAACTTAGAATTTACCAGCTTTACCACTATTAAATGTTGTAATAAATATAACTTAACCAGCTTTTCCTTGATGAGTTCGATCTGATTAGCCTCTTGTCTGTATCTCTGTTTGAAATCTCTTGTATATAATATGTATATTGTACAGTTGCATATTAATATTATCTCAGAATGAAAGATTTGGTTCAAAGCTCAACTCATCGTGTTAGGAATAATCATTTCTAGAGGTAAAGTTATATGAAACTCCACTGAGTGACGTTCTATATCGTCAACCTGGCTGATCAAGCTCGAAGATGCAATACTTAATTGGTCATGGTATGATGTTTGGTACGTAATGTAAGTTAATACATAATACACGGGTCAAAAAATGACTGAATATCTTTGTAATAGAGATTTTTATTGAAACTTTTTAATTATTTCTTCCCAAATATTTTTCAGGGGGACCACTGTATATCATTGTAGAATATGCTGATCTTGGTTCTTTACGTTGTTTTCTACGAAAAACCCGCCGTCTTGAGGTTAGCTACACATGTCAAGTTGGAAATCCAACGTATTTTGTCGATGGTGGTGACATCTCCCGACAGCAATTTCGAAGTATTCCTTGGGCAGAACTTCTGTCGTTCGCTTGGCAAATTGCCAACGGAATGTCATATTTAAGTAATATGAAGGTAAGTTTGTTATATTTTCCAAATAGTTTGATATTTATGTTCACATTATTGATAGTGTGGAAGCTCATGAACATTAATTTCAATATAATATGCACAAATATCCATATATCAAAAAATGTATGTATGCACAACGTATAATGTCTCAAATTTTTAAAATCAGCGACAGAAACTACTGGAATACATTTCTTAATAAAATTTGAAAGTTGTAGGACTTCTAATTTAATGCATGGGTTATGACAATTAACTTGTGTACTGTATATCTCTGCATGTTAAGATAGATGTTTTAAATTACATGAGAGGTACATCTTTAAATTTTCTTAAACATTGACAACTTGCAATTGATAACACAATTCATTTGCCTTCGTAAACACAAAAGAATAATATCAAGTCCTTACGTTTCTATTAAGAATTATTCATACAACCTATTAATATAAAAAAAACTAAAATATAAGTATAAAGTAACGCTCGTTTTGAATTTCCCTGCAATGACAGATGAATAAAACTAATTCTTTATTTTTTAAAGTTTTTTTCTATGTGAATGGTGTTGTACTGATTGCAACCTTCATTTTTTGCCATTTACCAATCGGATTTTTTTTTTTTAGGTGTGTGTGTGTGTGTGTGAATGGTATTAAATGTAACTAAGCTTTTTAGTCACAAAAAGTAAGCTTAATGTAGCATTATAATTCTATTTTGATTTTATTACTTTGTGTCTATACGTTTCCAGAAAATTAGAACACCTTTCGTCATCAAGCCTCATGCAAAAAAACCAGTGAACCTGGTGGTGAATCCTCACTTATTAATAATTATTTCGATAACCAATGAAACGAATATATATATGTGTGTGTGTGCGAGAGAGAGAGAGAGAGTAAATATACAGAAAATTCAAATTTAATCGAATTTAGGAGATATGAAATTGCATGGATATCATTATTATTCATCGAAAAAATTTTTTATAAGTAATAAAAGATAATAAATAACGCATAGTAAGCCTTTGCACCTGAAAATACGTTTATTGTTTATTTATCTGTCAGTAGATGGCGCACGTTTCATAATATAAATATGTTTCAATTTTAAAACGATGAATTCAGTGTTCAATAAAATTATTTTTAATACTTATAGCTCATTCATCGAGACCTCGCAACAAGGAATGTGCTTCTGGCTTCAGGGAAAGTTGTAAAAATCTCCGATTTTGGGCTTAGTCGGGACGTTTATGAAGGCGAAACATATTTAAAGAGGAGTAAAGTAAGTTCGTAAAATACAGCCATTTCTAGTATATGATGTTTTACAATTGATGCATCATTGTATTAGAAACTTGGAAGAGGTTCAGACCATCTTCGTTATTCATGTCAAGAATAGTATCTTAAACAGAATTTAAAAGCATCTATACAACCGGTTGTTCTATTTTTAGCTGCTGTATATCGACTCATAGAATGGCACAGTTTTTTTTTTTCAAGTACAAACTTTTTGTTCATAGCTCCATCTCGTGACCGATTTCAGATCTAATTATTGTTTTGGACTCAGGATTTTAATCTAATCCTGTCTAAAAATTTCAACCGCCGTAGCTATTGAGAATTCCTTCTTGTTAAGTTTCAGGATACATGTTTGGTATATTTATTGATATCATATGATACTTATGCACAATCTTTAAATAACTGCTTTTAATTCACAATATTTATTGTTAACAACCCATTTTTCATACTCATTGATACATTCCAAAAAAAAGATTATTATGTTATAAATTTACGTAAAATAAATCGATCTAGTGTTACATTGTGTCACTAAAATCCTAAGTTCAATTCCCCGCCATGAAGAGAGTGCTGATAGCCCTTTGCGTAGCTTTGGGCTAAAATGAGCAAACTAAACCAAATGATTTGTTTCAAAATAGTTCTTTTTTATCTAAAAATCTGCTAAAAAATAAATAATCACATATCATAACAAAGAATCAAAGTTTCGGGCCACCAGTTACAGGAGGAGCATAAATACGTAATAATTTTGCGATTTGTTACTCTTCAAAATGAGCTGTACGAAAACTGTAATTCAACAGCTGAAAAAAATAGGTTAAATTACATCACGTGTAAGCAAAATAAAATTACATATGTTGGGTAAATGGCACTATTTTTTTCTATACTTTAATCAAGCATCTAAAGAAAATAGCAAGTCAGACTGTAGCGAAGCTCTGATTTTTATTGAACCGTTGACGAATTTGTTTTTGAATTTCGCGCAAAGCTACACGAGGGCTATCTGCGCTAGCCGTCCCTAATTTAGCAGTGTAAGACTAGAGGGAA
>NW_013666008.1:246075-247333 GCF_000517525.1 Limulus polyphemus | reverse complement strand
CTGGCCATGCCGTGACGAATGATAGTGTTTTCAGTATTCAGAAATGTATATATCTAAATCTAAAAATATGATTATTTTATATAACATATTTGTTTGTTTTTTGAGAGCGTAGCCACATGGTGCTATCAGCTGTGTACTCCGCGGGGAATCAAACCCCGGATTTAAGCATTGTGAGTCCATAAACTTACTGCTGTCCTATCGGAGGACTGTATGATATGATGCCAACGAAGAAACTACATTCATTTACACAAATCTGCTTTGTCTTGCATAGTTGTCCAAAGGTATGATATGATACTTCCAATGACGTAAGGGATATTTTTATGTCATTAAATACTTCTCACATTTGTCGACAGATCGCTTTCCTGAAATTTACACGAAAAAAAATTGTATTAAAGTACAGCAATCAAAACTAGACTACCGACAATTTGCATCTAAACAATAACAACGTAATGGACCAATTGAAGTTTGTATTTTTGTTTTCTCTAGATGTTGTCGGTATGCTCCAAAACTATAAGTTTCGTTATTAATTTGTGTTTATTTTGCTGACTGTAAAATTAAATGTAACATTACTCAGTTGCAATGTAGTGAAACCAATTAAAGTGTTACTGGTTGTCATATCATACAGGCTAATTAGACATTGCTGCTTGTAAACCGTGTGCTGGTTTATTGCGATTCTTCAGTTGTTTTCTTGTGTTCTGTCTGTCATCTGTAACAGTTACGTTCTCAAGTGAAATATTATACATATTTAGCTTGGAATAATATGTTAAGTATTTAGAACAGAGTACATGTTTTTTATTTCATTGTAAACTAAATAAGATTTAATATTTGAAATATCGATTTTTTTTGTTTTAATTTTAGGGGAGAGTCCCAGTGAAATGGATGGCAATAGAATCTCTTGAAGACAACTTGTACACATTCAAAAGTGATGTGTAAGTAAACTTTAAAAATTTTGGCGTATTTAGTACACGTAATGTTCGTTTTGGAAGGTGTGAGTAGTTGAGAAATTAAAAAAATATATTCCTTTAAACTTTGTTCTGATATACAAGAGAGGCTTTGCCTTTATGAATTAAAAGTGCAATGGTCTCTCAAGGGTTTGGAAATCACTGGCATTGAGTGGTCTCTGGGGGTTCTTTTCTATTCCCCCATCATTGATTAATACATTATTTCAGCTAACTCTGCTTTTTCTTACATGGAGACAGTCATATACAGCATCCAGCAATATATGGAGATATCACAACTATCGGGACAGTCACATACA
>NW_013666008.1:238596-245613 GCF_000517525.1 Limulus polyphemus | reverse complement strand
CCAGCAATGTATGAAGACATCACAACTATCGAGACAGTCACACACAGCATACAGCAATGTATGTAGACATCACAACTATCGAGACAGTCACATACAGCATACAGCAATGTATGCAGACATCACAACTATCGAGACAGTCACACACAGCATCCAGCAATATATGGAGATATCACAACTATCGGGACAGTCACATACAGCATACAACAATGTATGTAGACATCACAACTATCGAGACAGTCACACACAGCATCCAGCAATATATGCAGACATCATAATTATCGAGACAGTCAGGCTATTTGACTTTGAAGATGCTTACAGTCAGTTGGGTATGGGTATTTTGGCAACGAGGTTAAAGGTTCTGGAAGTTTCGGATATTCTCATATGATTTGTTGTTAGCTACGCTAGACATCAGACGTTGTTAACTCAAAGCTGGCAAATTTAGCTCTTAACTTTTTTTTAAAAATCAACTCTGGCTTACAACAAAGATCCTGCTGAGTCCTGTCCTCTTCAACATATACATTTTTGATGTGATCAACACATTAGAAAGGCCCTGGAGTGACACAATATCTTGACCATAATTGTGGCAGGAATCTCATACACACCAATGGAAGTGAGAATATCACTAAGAAGCCAGTCTGTCAGGGAATTGTTGAAAACCAAATGGCCACCCAACCATATAAAGTCTGTTGGATATCGGCTACCAGGTTTCCCTCTGACACCTCTCCCTCTCTTCACGCTGACATATGCAGATACAAAAGTTCTACATAAAAAAGCTGTCACTTTTATGGATGTTGTGATGAACCACAGTGACAATGGCTGTAAACAGGAATCATCTGAGAGAGAAATCAGTGAATAATTTTACCCTTCTCAGATATGGTGCAGCCCAGAAAGAGCAGCAAAGGAGAAGCATCATCAAAGACCAAGTTACAGAGGGTGCAGAATGAAACCTGCAACCATGAAAATAGCAACAGGAGCAGCCAAACGAACAACCCAGGCGTTTTCTTTGGTTTGAAAAACAAGACAAAGGAGTTTAGCCAACCAAGTACTAAGCTACTCAGAGCAACCTCATCCATATCTCATTCACTATATCAGTTCTTAGGAGAAAGGGCAGACGAAGCATTAATACAGAGACTTAAATCAGTCAAGTAATGGGTCAGTGAGACAAAGAAAAATGTAAATGAGTTATGTTCACTGAAACAATAGTATTGAGTAGATCGAGGCAAATGAAATCAAATTAAACACAATGAAGTTTGGCAGCTGGATGTGGAGGGAAAGGTCAAGATAGGTTAACACAGCTGAGGTCATAGAATGTACATACGAGTAGACACCCTACATTGGCATATTTAAAAAAGGCATGACTTCATAGGCTGTAACCGTGTTGAATGGTCAATGGCAAAAACTTTGCGATTCAGTACATTCAGAGCAGAATATCAAGAAAATGAAAACGTACTTGTTTGGTTCACCAGTAAGAACGAAGATCATGAAAAACTTTAAGAAACTTGAAGGCTCATTTAATAGCTAACTATATTAAAGTCTAGCATGGGATTGAACAAAACGTGGACTACCTATCTAGTGAGGTACAGCCTGGTAATGTTTCGGAATGAGTGAAATAGAATGTAGACTGAGGGAACAGGAAAAGATAGAATAGTGGTCACACTGGTCAACTGGAAAACTGTAGGAAAGAGGGTGGAAATATTTAGATGGAGCTAGAATAAAAGTATGGGGGAAAGAACAACTACTTAAGTCAAATTAAATTGGGCATTATTACTAGAAGAACATTGAGGAAGTTATTGAAGGTTTTGATTAATAGAAGTAATGAGACGCAAACATATATCCTCTGATTCACATTCACTAGACTACACCCGGTCCTAGATTACATTTCTAAAAAAATTGAGTATGCTTTGTAAATTAATGTGTGCTATACTTTTAATATTATGGCAACCGAAGGAGCCCTACTTTTACTAATCTAGGTAATTCAATACAATTTATTTTGATAACAACGAGGGATCATTTGTATATATATATATATATTATATGTTCGTTCAAGAAGTCAGGGTTAGAAAAGCTCATTTATTTGGCGTAAGTTTGTAATTTTATTATGAGAATTAAACAGGCCATGCATGAAACTTTTTTTCCATTTTTTGTTTGGCTCAACTAGTTTCCTTATTTTCTTTATTGCATTGTTTTCCCGTTTTAAAAAAAAGGAATATTGCTGCAAATGTTCAAAGCCTTTTTAAGACTCTACCAGCACATTAATTTTATCCCTAAAACTTCTGGGTGTTGACGACAAAGTGAAAACACTCGTGTCACTATACTGTTTGTCTGTAATTAAGCACAAAGCTGCACAACGGGTTATCTGTGCTCTGCCCACCACGGGCGAAACCCGGATGTTTATGATCATTTCTCCGCAATAATAAAAACCGAATGAAATATTACATGCTACTCTTTCTCATGCTCTGTAACCAGGTAAAGCCTTCACAGTAATTTACAAAAGTTTATATGCCAAAAAGAAACGTAATTAACAACTAAAATACAGAATTATTAGTGCCAGTTTGTCTGCTTCATCTTCGAACTACAACGTACTGGAATCGTAAAAAAAACAACTAATGACATAAAACTACGTCGTAGTATTGACCGATGTCGTCTTTATTTTTCGTTAAATCCCCCTACATTATCCCTTTATTTGTTTATTAAGATGATTTCATTTACATTCATGTGGAGCAACTGAGAAACAAACATAGTGACCACTGAGTATTGAAGAAGATTTTATCTAACCACAACAGTATTATTGTATTAGTAAATGTAACTAAAGTTCTGTAACCAAAGATTAATTAATTTTTCTAAAACTATCATCTGAATTGACTATTATTAAGCTTTATATCTTGTAACGTCTTCCTCGTCATCTTCTTCCTTCCACAGTTTCTTTTTTTCTTTCTGTTATTATTTGCTTTATTTCTACTCCTAAATATTTTTTCACCAGCTTCATTTGTTTAAGTTTCATCGAAATAAAACTTAAACATTGGAACGATAAAAAAAAATGTGTATTTTCTAGGTGGTCGTTTGGTGTCGTTCTATGGGAGATTGCGACGTTAGGTAAGTAGGACCATTCAGTATTATTTAAGAAGGTTCGAATAATACGTACTTGCTTTCAATATTATAAATCTTGTATAAGTATTAGAAAAATTTATTTAAAACATTATATATAAGTATTATAAGACTCAAGAACTTTCACTGAGATATCTAACTAGAGCCTTGTCAATATTAATATTAATTTATAACAATGAGAACCATCAGTGTTAATTAAAACAATAATGAACCAGTTATATAAATACGCATGTGAGAAAGAGATTTATTAGGCTAAACTACAGGCACACAATCATGCTAGCTGTAATACCACATGTTACTAGAAATGTGACAGCATAGAGTACCAGATCATACCGTACATTATAACTCTCGTATCAAGCAGTTATTGTTGTCAAATAATATACTGGTAAATTATTTTTCTGCAATGAATGTTTAAACTTTCTTTTAAACTAACCATTTTATTTCATCCGGTTATGAACTTTAAACCTTACAGGATGAAATATATTTTTATAAATTGTTTATTACAATGATTATTATAAATATCTAAAAATCTTACACTCTTACGTTCAAGCTATAAGAAATCAGTTCGATATATCGGAAATATATTCAGTATTTGCCATAATTGATTTTAATATTTACAAGATTAAGTCAAATATTTATTTCTACAATGTTATATATAAATCATACAATCAACCTTAACCTACATGATACATATTTCTTATCTTTATTATAATTAACTCCAATATCAATCTGTGTCTTATTTCCAGTTGATATGATAATTATTTTGATTATTTCTAGCTTATACTTTGATTATCTCCAAGTAGCATCAAGCAATACACCAGTTTATAACAATGTCTATCCCCAAAACATATTACAATAATTTTATTTCCAGTTTCTGATTTTGATTGTTTTCAAGTTATATGAAATATGGCACTAGTTTATATAAGTAGTATCTCCAGTTCATATCATTATTATTAAAAACCTTTTATAATTTCAAGAACCTCCAAGAAACAAATGCATCATTATAGAAGAAACTGGTTTACGATTCCTCTGATGTTTTGTTTCGAATTTTGCAATTTACTATCCATGTATTTATTCTGATTAGCATACTGCCATGTATAAAATATATTTATTTTGGTCTTATTGTGGTACAAATAATAGAGAAAATGTTGCGAATATAATACTTTGTATTTTAATTGCCCTCTGGTGGGACAGAGGTAAATCTACGGAACTTACAACACTAAAAACCGGAGTCCGATTCTCCGCAGTGGTCACAGCAAACAGTCCAATGTGGCTTTGCTCTAAAAAATAAACAAATTGTTTTCATCATAAACTTTCATATTTCTATTTAAGATAAAAGCTTTATTTTCTATTCTCTAGGAACTTTACAAATTAACAAATAGTTTCTGAACTTCTTTATATTTTATGTTTCTCCTTCTAAGAAAACAAAAATGCCTTTTTTATTTAAATTACTGCTAATAGTACCAAGAACACATGAAGAAATACAGACCATGACAGTAGAAACTAGTAAAGCATAAGTGTGGAATTACGGTTTGTAGCTTATATAAATTAAAGATACACATAATTTCATGGCCCAGTTACCGTTGAGACACTATGTCATATTCATTTTTGAAAACGAAACAATACATCTTTTTTTTTTTAATTGCAAAGAATGAAGAATGTGTTATACATCTCACCCACAGGGGCAACACCCTACCCAGGTGTAACACCCGAAAGACTCTTTCAGTTATTAAAGGCCGGTTATCGGATGGAAAAACCGAACGCATGCTCAGACGAACTGTAAGTTTCAAGATAATTTCTTTATACGTATACTTCAGAGCTCACTCTTCCTTTTAGGAAGTGAAACTATGTTAGTGTATTGTTTCCATATGTATTATATTTTTACTTTGTTTTTACTAATTCTAAAGATGATGTAAGAGAATCAGGTGAATATCAGGCATATAGTAAATTCTTAAATGATTACTTATGAAAATAAATTGGTGATTTTTGACGAATTTTAAAAGCTCGTGCCGTTTTACATCAACAACTTAACAGGTATTTGTTTCATGTAGAATAAAAATAAATAAATATCTGAATGACTGCATTTCTACACAACACTTAGGTGATGACAATTTACACTTATAGAATTACAGTTTAGAAGCATGTGTTCTACTTTCTATCATAATATAAAGTAGTGTTAAAAGTTGATTGTTGAGTACCATTACTAGTTTTTCTGAGTCGGCTAAAGTTTATTGTTGAGTATCATTAGTGGTTTTTCTGAGTCGGCTAAAGTTTATTGTTGAGTACCATTACTAGTTTTTCTGAGTCGGCTAAAGTTTATTGTTTTATTGATATAATTAAACTATGGCAGTGTCATACTACTTAATGAATAGAAATAGATATTCAGTATGCTGAGCATTCTAGTAGTAGATCCTTGGCTTGCTCCCCCCCCCCCGATAAAAATGTTCAAATTATATGTTTTACTAGTCTGATACGTGTTGAACTGACATTTTATTATAACTTTATGATATTTCTCAAGCGGAAGTTACATTCGCAAAATTGTCTGTGCAAACTTTAGATTATAAAAAAATCTAATGTAAGTGTTTTAAAAATTCATATTTTGTTTACAGTTCCATTTGTTAATATAATTGTTATGGACTGAGTAACTAAAAGATTGGGAAATGAGAATAAAAGTACCATTTCTGAAGAAAAGTTTTTTCTCCTAGCACTTCTTAGAATTTTGAAATTATGCATTGCTAGATTGCTAACTTATATAATCCTTATAGATCGAGACATGAATGTAAAAACTCTACAGTTATAATAACATTTTGATAAGATATTGGTTCTAGAATAATCAATCAAAACTCAGCATGAAGTTCCATTAATATTAATAGGTATAGCGTTATGCTCATGTGTTGGAGAGAGAATCCTCATGACAGGCCCTCCTTCAAAGTCCTTGTCACGAAGCTTGATCAGATGCTTCTGCAAACTATGGTAAGCTATTTAGGTAGATTTTACTGGGAGGAGAGAAGAGTTTTATATTTCATTTGACAATGTGAATCTCTATATAATCATATCGTCCATAAATCGAATCACCACAATAAAACAAAAGTTCTCTAAAATCATTAAACTAAATATAAGAAAGTTTATATAAACAGTAGGTAGAATATAAATACATTTAAAAATAGTACATTCAATGAATCGACTTGATACAAGTCGATTCATTCATTAGTTTAACCAGAAATATCAATATGAATATTTATAACATGCTGTACGTGGACACCAAAGTTTTCGACTTATTGGGCCTAACACAGATAGCCCTTTGTGTAATTTTGCGCTTAGTTACAAACGAATATTTGTTAATAATAAACCATAAGGACGCTGCGTAGTGCTTTTTCCTCAGAATTGTTATTTATTTTTTTCCAAACTGAAATTAAGAGAAGAACAAAAAAGACAAATAAGAAATATTAGGAAATAACAAATTTCAAAAGTTAATAACTAAACATCTTTCTCTATAATCTCGAAACGGCCAAGAGGGCTTTGCTCTCTAGCCCCTTCTTTTTATGGGGCCTCAGCCCGAAAAACTTCACCGGAATGAACCTCCTTGCATAAGGTTATTTTCTGCTGGATTCCCTACATGCAATGCAAAACTCCTGAGTTTATTAGCTTTCATTGATGGTTAACTAGAATAAGTGTTATTACAGAAGTTCTCTACCTTTTATTTACAGTTAATTTTAAACTTTGTATGCTTGTTTATTTAAAGGATGGCTTATATGATCATATCAGCACAAACTGCAACTTTCGTTCTCTTAAACTTTTCACATGTGTTCAAATTCGATGACGAGGAACCCACTTTGAGACTAATAATGGTTGGAGACGGCTTGAATGGGTAATGAAGAAAAACTTTAATATAAGTTTGCTGTTATGTTAAAC
>NW_013666008.1:229315-237596 GCF_000517525.1 Limulus polyphemus | reverse complement strand
TGCTGTTATGTTAAACTTATATTATAAGTTTTTCTTCATTACCCATTCAAGCCGTCTCCAACCATTATTTTTCACATTTGTATTTAATGTTCTATTAAAAATATTTTTTTGAACACGCGTTTTTGATTTTTTTGTTTTATGTTTTTACAAAATGATGTTTTATTTCCGTGATGGAAAAAAAATTGAAACAATTGTGAAGAACATAGAATTTAACTTGATTTGTTTTCCAAAAAGCGTGTTTGTTATTAAATGGACTATCTGTGCTATTCCCACCGCGGTTATCAAAACCCGATTTTAGCGTTATAAGCCTTCATACTTATCGCTGAGTCTCCTCTCAATTTTTTAAACCGTGATTATGGTTGTCTGTTGTATGAATACATTGTGAAAAATAAACATAATCTTTCGTTATTTTTTTTCTATTTGTTAGAATATTTTGTTGGCATTGCTTTTTAACGTTTGTTTTGGTGATTTTTTTTATGTATATTCAAGTTAAATTGAAAACAACTGCCATTTTGTTTACAATTTTACTTCCTAATTAACAAATCTTGACCTAATGGAATACAGATTAGGAATAATTTGATTCAACACGCCCCTCAGGAGCCAAGGGGTATCTTTACACTACAGTTTGTTGAATATTAAAAGTAAGTTCAATGCGAAAACTCTCAAAGAAGGTGGTTTTGGACGTATCTTTTCGAGACAATTTCGAAACAAGTTTTCGTTTGTTAATTGATAAAATTTTCAGTGAACTACAGCATCTTCAAGTCTCCATTCTAGCTAGTACTAAGGTCTACCCGCTGGGAGTAAATTCAGTATATATCCATAAAGCCATATTCTCAGCAATTGCCAACCTTTTATGCTTCTGCTATCACCATTTTATGTTTAGCTTTCAATTGAGATATGAACGAGTTCACCTGCGATTCGGTAGAGAAGGTCAAAGCATCACGATAGTCAGCAGTAGGATGAACAGACAGGAACACCTTGAAAGCAACTACAGGCATAATATTGTATTCGGCTTGCTGGACAACATATATCAAGGTGGTTCTAAGCGGTTCCTGAATACCGCTGCATGTCATTTGGAGACTTCCATGCTTCTTGTGCTTGGCCATTAAGCTCGTGATGCGCTGACAGATTTTAATGACTTTATCACTTCAAATCACTTTTCGTAGCCCCAGCGCTAAATGAGTGCAGGAAATGTCTTCTTTTTAGTTAAATAAAATGTCCAAAAAATTTGAATTAAAATTAAGAAAAACCGGATTGGGTAGGTTATTTTTTTATATTTTTAACGAAAATGTCACCCACTGGCTCGTGAGGGGCCTGTTAAAATTAATCATTGTTTATTTGAAAACATAATCTCAACATGAAATTAAAAATTATTGTGGAACATTTGGGGAAAATGTGGTTTGTTTCATAGGAATACCTGGAGCTAAGAACAGACGAGGAATCACTCTACTGGAACGAAAACGATCGGCCGCCTTTAATAACCAATTCCAGTGAAGATGAAATCAGTAAAAATCTTTAAATAAATATATCTTTTAAGACATTCTTATACACGCGATACTGCTTTCATTAGAATAATTTGTATTCGATTATAAAACTTATGTAAAAAGCAAGACTGTAACGTTATGAATTCTTAACCAAACATCTTTTTGCTGCCTGTGAAAAAAAATTATGAAAAACAAAAGAAAAATTAAATAAATCATAATTATGTATTAAGTTTAATGAAATATACAAAGTTGACGTATTAATAACTAAATATGTATAAGGTAGAAACAGTCTAGTCTCTTTTACTCGTGTTTGTTTTCATTTTTTTGTACAAGTATATTGGTTTGTAATCATAGTAGGGTTATCAATCCTGCCTGAGTTATTAGCACGTACATGACCTCTCCGTGTTTCTCTGTTTAATGTGAAGAATTATTCGGCATACTAATAATTAAAATACTGATAAATATGAAAATCTATATTAGGAACGTAGCTCAGGTATCTAGCCAATCGCATAATACCTTCTGCTACTCGTCTGGTACTGTAATTGGACTGTATATCTTTGTTTATTTAAAGGGTGCTTATATGTTTATGTTAGCATAAACTGCAGCTTTCGTATTGTTTTTCTTTCTGTCCATAGATGGTGTTGCTGTTGAATATGGAAAGATTGACGTTTTTCAAGCTCAGAATGAAACAGTCTAGCTTGCATGTCATTAATTAAAGAAAGACAAGCAATTAAATGGGTTTCCTAGGGAACAATGTTTGTGAACACAGCAGCAAAATGTTTCTCTCGTGACTGGCACTAGTAGAATGACGTCATGTCCGTTTATAAGATGACAAGATTAAATACAATTTAGTCACTACCTGAAAAATGCTAATCGTGTAAAGCAGCTTTACTAATGCGTCCAAAGTGTATATTAAACACTTAAACTTAAAAATCAAGACGTATATTAGAAAACCCAAATTATAGTACTTTACCTAATTGAACAATTTTTGAAATTGTTTCGACGTTTCATTTATTTACTAGTCTGATAAGGTATGATGTTTGAGTCATCCAAAAATGTTTTTTATCTATATATGCATTTCTAATTTTGGTAAGTATGTTTTGAAGCAAAACAAGGAGATGCATGTTGTTTGTTTTAAATAAAGTAATATTTCTCTGATGTCCCATCCATAACATTAATGTATGATGATAAGATATACATCAGACATTAAAGGCAAAGGCTTTTTTCTATTCCGATTTTGATAAAAAATTATAATTCATGTTAGCAAACGACAACACGGGGTTTCTTACAGACCCGAGGGTGACATCAATTATGACTGACTCCAAAAGCTTATCAACTCTGAGGTCTGTCTCTATCAGAGGAATACTTGAACAAGTAAAATCATAGCACTTAGATTAGTGAGTAAAATGCTCTAACAGCTTTTTTTTATATAAATCAATCAAATTTTTCCTTCTTTAGTAATTGCAGAGAAGTTTCACAGGTAAATGCAACAAAGTAGTTTACTTTTTCAACGCATAGTTTCAAAATCCGAAAATAGGTAAAAGCAGGACTTACGAGTTTAAGTTAATGCTTAGTGAAATTTACTTATCAATAGCTGTACCAGGAAAATAAAGGGAGAAAAAACAGTGTTTATGGTTATATTATATATCTTTATAGGTTGCCTCAAATGCTTATTGTTTTCTTTATTTAGTTTAATTCACAAACGTGACCTCAAATGGGATAATTAGTTGTTTATTGTCGTGTTTTAAGAAGCTGTGGAGTGTTTTATATGTCGTATGCATATTGTATACACGTATACTTGTGTGTTTATGGGTCTCTCTCTCTCTCTGTATATATATACATATACATTATATTACCTCTCAAAATCTGTTATTGTTTTTGATTTCTATAAATGACATTTTGTAACACGTTAACATGAGGGTGACTAAATAATGTAAGGTAGGTTTCTCCGAAATGTTATGCATATGCTCCACAAAAGCACAATATTCGTATCGTCTAAACACAATTGATTTTACAAAATAATGCTACTTTTCGGTTTATATCGAAAACTTATTGTCAGATCTTTTATATTTTTGTTCCAGTTCATTGTTAATAATACTAACGATTAGGTTGCATAGCTATTTAAAATTCTCATAACCTGTGGGAGAACTATAGCTATATCTGTCGGGTCGGACTTTTTTGGGGGGGGGGCCAAAGACAGTAGTAGTAGTAGCATACTATTTAGTATTGATATGTGTAATGGTACAGCCAATGCATATTTCTTATAAAGTGTAGCATATTTATTTTAAAAGGCAATTTCAAAGACATTCTTTGACAAAGAAATTATGTATATATATTTTTAATTATTTCAGGCTTTATTAAAATAATTGAAATAGTTTATGGCTACGAAATTATTTCTAACACTGCAAAAACCAATCGTTTTAAACGCTTCTCCTTTTTAATAACAGTGTTTATACATTCCAATGCTTGTCATCATCACTAATTTTGTACAATTCCTATTAATTAGTGAAATCATTTGTCGATTCTGTAAACTTATTGAAGGAGGAATTGATATGTATTTAACTTAAAACTTCCTTTTCAGTATTAAATCAATAATTTTTGTAAAATTAACGTTGTTTGAAGGTTAAAAGTACAAAAGTGTAATAATGTGAGACCGACTAAGTAACATTATAATGTTGATTATTGAACGTCAAATTATATCTGAACATCTCATGTAAATAGTAATTGTTATTGTTACTTGTGAACTTTACAGGGTAATTTTTGTAGTTAGTTATTTGCTATAATGACTTATGGATAAAATCAATTGTATACTTTAGATATGGAAGTAATATTATAATATACTGTCAGTAAAACGTCTCAGCTCCAGAAGGATTTATTCTAATGATACACACTAAATAAAGTACAGCTACTTGGGTAGCAGTAAATGTTCATTTCTTCTGTGTTTTTTGTGGTATAAAATTAGTATAAGACACAGATCTATATAAAAATTCAGTGTCACCTGGTGAGATAAAAAATGCTCTTGTTCTGATTCGAGATGATGTACCCTGCCCTGAGTTAGGTTTTGTTAATCTGTATGTACTACCGTTATACAAGAACTTCTAAACATACCTCTACGAATTTACTTTCCGAAAAATTCAACAGAGTTATATAAGACAAAAAAGGATTATTTATTTAGTACTTTCGCGCAAATCTACGCAAGGGTTATTTGCGCGTATCTGTCCCTAATTTTAAAATGATAGACTAAAGGAAAAGCTGTTAGTCAACAACAGCACCCACCACCTACTCTTGTCTGATCAAATAGTGGAATTTGACACTCACTCTTACTACGAACTCAAGACTCCAAATTGCAACGGAACACGAACCACGATTTCCCTGATCCATAACTTAGTCACACTAACCACTTTGTTGCCCCCCTTCATCTTTAAAACAAAACGAGCGTGTGGGATGTTCAGGGTATTCAGAAAATATTCTGAGAAAATTGCATGTGTTCCAAATGTATCAAGTAACTTTAGAGGCAAGATTATTTTCATATAATCAACAATTTAAACCATTTATTGGCTGCCGCTTATATCGTCATAAAATCACAAAAGCACGACTGAAAATCCCGGTTTTTCTTAGATATTACCAGTTTTGTTTTTCTGGGGGTAATGAGATATCTACAATGTCACATTTTCACTCTGCGGAGCTCGTATGTGACCTCACATTCTTAGATTCGGTGTTTTATGTATTCTTTTGCTAGCAGGAGAATCTATTGTATGCTTTTGTGGGAGATAGTTTGTGTAGAACAGTTATTAGGTTTAATAAGTAATATGTATCTTTGAGAACTTTAACGAGTCCCAAAGAAGAAACTTGAATTTGTGGTTGGACCTCTGAAACATCTGGTAGCCGTGAAGATGGGGGAGGAGGAGAAGTCTGAGCTCAAGAAAATCTTCACTGAGAATATCTAGCAATGCACTATTTTTCGAAATAGCCCTAACAGTTTTGAATTAAGGCTTGGATTGAAATCAAATTAACGGAATAAAGTATATAAAGTCATTTTTTATTTTGCTTGTCCATAAAGAAGACACATGATATTAAATATCAGTTATAATATTTTAAAAGTTGATATTTGTCTACAATATTTCCTCATTTTTTTCTCACTTAAAAGCGCGATCTTCTTGTTGATATTTCTTTTTGGGTTATTTAAATATCGTAATAATTTATTTAGTAACTGGTGAAATATCTAAATAAAAAATATAAGCTTTTTATTTTTAGTTTTGTTTGTTTGTTTGTAATTAAGCACAAAGCTACACAATGGGCTATCTGTGCTCTGCCCACCACGGTTATCGAAACCTGGATTCTAGCGTTGTAAGTCCGCAGACATACCGCTGTGCCACTGTGGGGGGGGGGGGGCTTTTAGTTTTGTACAGTACAGTATGCCCATAATACTTTACTTAGACATCGAAGACGTTTTACGTATGCTGTTTGTAAGTATTCGTGTTTGATTAACTTGATATTTTTTGTAAAATCATATTTATTTTACTGACACAACTGTTATAACTTAACTTGGTTTCTCGATGCACCAAGGCCCTCTCACGTTTAGCAATAATGATAAGTTCCTTCTCGTACTCCCCAGTACTTTGGGATTTGCCGCTTTCTTACAGGTTGTCTTAATTAAGTTTTCCATTGTTATTCGGTAGTGTATTATTAGTAGATCTCCAGAACCGGTTTGGGCGATCACCGTATTTTAGTATGTCCCCATAACTGATGGTCCACAGTTTCATATACTAGAAACGGTGGGAAACTCGTGCATTCCCACTAGTAATTACACATTATAAGGCAACAAGAATGATTAAACACCTCACAAAATTATGAGTATCACCACTTCACTCTCGGCTGGCCCAATGACACTTTAACACTTCGTTCACAGCTCCCCCAAAAAAAGTGTTAAAACTTCACTCGTATTTGTCCTAATAGCAATGTTAGCATTTAACACACCACCCGTAGCTAGCCTAATAACGATGCTAACATTTCATCCTTACACAAATATATATACAAATTTCCCCTATAGCTAGTCTAATAGCAGGGTAAATATTTCACCCACAGCTAGCCTAATAGTAGTGTTAACGCTTCACTCGTAATTAACTTACCCAAAAAGCGAATGTTAACACTTTATTGTATATAACCCAGTAATACCTGGTGGTAACCAAAGAACAGTTGAAAAGTTATATATTTTAACAGGAAACTTGTTCCAAACCTGTCAAGAGAGAAACAATTATAAACAAACACAGCTTTGTGACGTCTAATAACATTTGCTACACCAGAAAAAATCATATTTTGCCACTTGATTGATTGTACACAGTACGTTGCATTTAGATCTCAAAACACCTGGCGTATTTACTTGTATGGAGTATATTCAGGACTAATACAAAATCTATTTACAGTGTTATATAATCTACCTACAGGTGGTGTAAGAAGCTATATACAACTGGTAATTAATCTATCTACAACTAGTGTAAGAACCTATATACAGCTGGTATAAAACCTACCTACAGTTATTGCGAGAAGCTATATATAGCTGGTATAAAACTACCTGCAGCTGGTTTGAGAACCTATATACAGCTGGTGTAAAACCTACCTACAGCTGTTGCGAGAAGCTATATATATAGCTGGTATAGAAATACCTGCAGCTGGTGTGAGAAGCTATATATATAGCTGGTATAAAACTACCTGCAGCTGGTTTGAGAAGCGGTTCTATACCAACTATATATAGTTTCTCACACCACCTGTAGGTAGGTACTGTACCAGCTATATACAGCTTCTCAAACCAGCTGTAGGTAGGTTTTATACCAGCTATATATATTATCTACAGCTGGAGTGAGAAGCTATATATAGCTTTTACATTACCTACGTACAGCTGGTGTAAGAAACTATATATATATAGTTGGTATAGAACATACCTACAGTTGGTGTAGGAAGCTATGTATAGCTGGTAGAGAACCTACCTACAGCTGGTGTGAGAAGCTATATATAGCTGGTATATAATCTACCTTCAGTTGGTGTAAGAAGCTATATATAGCTGGTACAGAACTTACCTACAGCTGGTAAAGATGCTGTCTATAGTTAGTATAAAAACACTTACAAATGGTACAGAAGTTTGTATTTTCCAGGTAGGTATTCAAACTTCCTACAACTGTTGAAGAAGATATTTATAACTTGTAAACAAGCTATCTGTAGCTTGTATAGAACCAGAAACAAATGCCATGTAACCTATAATACTTATCTACTGTTTGTATATAGAGGTTATGTACAGTTTATATATCTAATCATTAATTTAGGCTACTTTAGGTGCTCAGGGATAATCACTTAAGTTTATGCTTGCTTAAATTAAAAACTCTCTTATAGATTAATCTCTACAAGTAAAACAATTACATGTTTTCTTCTTCAGCTCACTGTGTGCATCTTTATATTAAAGTTGGTACATAAACCTAACTTTTAGTAAGGTCTAAATTTATATTAAAGTTGATACTTAAACCTAACTTTTAGTGTAGTCCATATTTTATATTAAAGTTGGTATTTAAACCTAACTTTTAGTAATGTATGTACTTTATATTAAAGTTGGTACTTAAACCTAACTTTTAGTGAGGTCCATATTTTATATTAAAGTTGGTACTTAAACCTAAATTTTAGTGAGGTCCATATTTTATATTAAAGTTGGTACTTAAACCTAACTTTTAGTAAGGTATGTACTTTATATTAAAGTTGGTACTTAAACCTAACTTTTAGTGAGGTCCGTATTTTATGTTAAAGTTGGTACT
>NW_013666008.1:227443-228315 GCF_000517525.1 Limulus polyphemus | reverse complement strand
CTTAAACCTAACTTTTAGTGAGGTCCGTATTTTATGTTAAAGTTGGTACTTAAACCTAACTTTTAGTGAGGTCCATATTTTATATTAAAGTTGGTACTTAACCTAACTTTTAGTGAGGTCCATATTTTATATTAAAGTTGGTACTTAAACCTAACTTGTAGTGAGGTCCATATATTATAGTAAAGTTGGTACTTAAACTTAAATTTTAGTAAGGTCTGTACTTTATATTAAAGTTGGTACTTAAACCTAACTTTTAGTAAGGTCTGTACTTTATATTAAAGTTGGTACTTAAACCTAACTTTTAGTAAGTCTATACTCTCTTACAAAGGTTTCGATGACTTAAGACAGCAATGTTAATAATCGTGTTTCCTGCGTGATACTAGAAAAACAGGTTTATTTAAAGAACAATTTACGTTTCAATAATCATATTGTTATCGCTGCAAGTCTTCCTGAATTTGTTTTCAAAAATGCACATATGAGAATATGGAGAAGAATATCAATTCACATTGCTTGTTTGTCGTTAACATTGGAAGCGTAACTAGAAAAACAAGACATGTTTTAATAGCCGAATCACAATAGGTACTGGTTGATTTTACTTTACATAGGGAACATTGTGCATAAAGACTATAAAACAATATACAACGTTTAAAATATCACTGTTATAATTTATTTTGTGACAACCAAGTAGAGCTCTAAGGACCTACATGTTTCGGTGGAAAAACTTTCCCGCCATCATCACGAGAACAGTATAGATGTTGTTGTTGTTCTTGGCAGTTATTTTGATTTAAAAATAATTATCTCCTAAGAAATAATTACTAATCAAGGGTGCTCGAAGAAGTCTGCCCGGTGTAAAATAAGCTAGAGGGACAGAA
>NW_013666008.1:219158-226547 GCF_000517525.1 Limulus polyphemus | reverse complement strand
CACCACATATATCTATGTCATGTATTTTATTCTTTTATTCTATAGACCAAATGACTTTTTTGAGGAGGAGCAAAAGCTATCTGATTAGTATTCGATACTAGCTGACGTACCCGTTCAATGCAAGGGAAAGATATAGGGTCCGCTGGGTGGCATAGAGGGGACAGATCCGAAAATAAACTCTCTATATTACTACCCGGGAGACTATAAGGGTTTATTTACTTGTTGTTAAGCGCAAAGTTACCCAATCGGCTATCTTCGCCGTTTCCACCATGTGTATACAAATCCGATTTTTTAGCATTATAAGCCTTTAGATTTACCACTGGGTGCGGTCCTAAGAGTACGTGTTAGGTTTGGGGACAATCGGACCAATTCTTCACCAGTTGCAAACGGACACTCATACATACCATTTTCAAATAATAGTTTAGAATCTCATTGAGATTGACTGAGTATTTGGTAAACTATTAAAGATGTAATTAAAACCTATGTGTCTAGTAAATTAGCTTCTTAAAATTTTGTTATTAAGACAAATTTAAATAATGATGGGTTAAAGCATCTTTGTACTATAAAACTAATACTAATATAATTGTAGCTAAAGCCGTTAGGGGATATTTAAATAATTTTTTTGAACAGGAATGACTACGATAACAATATCGAAGAATTACTTAAAGTTGACTCATATGCAGAGATTAAGAAAGATCTGACCATGCTTATAATAACAATATTAAAACTACAGTTACAGATTGTGTGTGTCATTAACCTCCTCCTCCTCACAAGGAAAAAATAATTTTATTATATCACATTTGTTTTACCAAATTTTTATGCATTATTTAAAATACATAAAATTTCTACTCAATTTCGTCCATAGGCTGATCACATTCAGGTTTGAAATTGATACTAAGTATTTTTTATATTTAACCTGTTCCCGTGTATTTTCCGCACAAAATATCAGTTGGACTTATTAATAAGATTGAATCCCTCATATTAGAGACACATGACCAGTAAGTATCCTTTGACATTATATCTTTATTTACAAAATTTCTTACAGTGTTAGAAAATATATTGCTAAAACATGGGATCCTCTTTTGATAGTTAATGATATGGTTAGTTTAGTCAGTAATATGTTTTATAAACAGTTAAAAGGTTTGCAGATGCCACCTTATTATGTGAACTATACAGAGGTATATATGTTTAAATGTGGAACTCAAGCATTGATTAATGCCTTGTTTATATCTAGATCACACTAGATGATACAGTTCTTGTCTGGAGACATGATAAGAACAGTTTAAATTAGTCTAATGACTGCATTACTTCCTTCTGCCAGCTGTAACATTTACTCTAGAACTGAAGAGAACGGTTGTTTACATTTTTTGGATACGACAGTAAACGAGGGAAGTGTTTGTTCTCGACAGTTTACGGAAAACCTCTTTCAGTTGTCATGTCTCCACACAAGAAATCCGGTCATCTATATTCACAAAGAATATCTTATCTGAACTATACTGTTTGAAACAAATCGCTATTGATATTGATTATGATATTAACATTATAGGTGAAGGTTATATAAAATTTCGTAATTCCCTTGGAACAAAGTAAAGTTTAGAATTCGTTTACCGTATATTCAGTCAGACTCAACGAAAATATCAACTATTTTTCAAAAACGTATTAAATATAAAATAGTATTTACCTCTCCTTTCAAAACGGGTAATATCGTTGATAGAAGTAAAGATAAGATACACAATCAAGATGAATTTAATATATATGCTATTTTCTGTGCTTATAATGCAATTTATATAAAAAAAAACTTGAAAAAAGTTGAATGAACATGAAATGAGTACCAACGAACTGAAAATGAATTAATTTATCAGAGGCTGCACACGTGGTAAACACTGCATATTCTAGTACGTGAGGCAAAGTTAAGATTATTCACGTAGCAAAAATAATAATTAATCAAATTTAAAAAAAATATTTAAAAATTGTTAAAAATTTGATACTTAATTCAGATTCTGACCTGGAGTAAAGACGCCCAATTTGCTTAGTGGTGAGTAAAGGACTATGCATCAAACTAAACAAGCTCCTTACATTCCACCACTATATGAGGCTTACTTTATTTAGTTGCTTTGCTCTTCCAAGCAGCATCGATGAGTTGAGAATTTAGCGAAACAAGTGTACAGCAGTGAAAGTAGCAAATCAAAGAATAGATTAGGCCTACACGTCAACTCTTCTTCACCGAAATTCATGTTTTGGTGAAGAAAAGAAATACACAAATAAACTTGTAGCCGCTGAATAATAACGAATAATCAATTGAGACAATATGTCCTATGTTATAGAAACACCTAAAGAATTTGATATTATTATTGGTGAGTAAAGGTCTATGCATGTAAACTAAACAAACTGAGATCCAAATTTGGAAATCTATTTTGTACACTTAATTTTCAAATGACGTGAATTGAATAAATAAGGACCTTGCTGTTAGTGTATCTACGCTATACTCCTGGTGATTACAGGAAAGCTATTCGACCGCAATATACAGAGCTTTATAACCTTTTTGGTTGTTGTTATTGTAATAAAATTATAATTGTTGGATTTTTTATACTGTCTGATTTTTTTTTTCCATTCAGTAATACAACAAACGTTAACCGCAAGATTTACTATGTAATTGACATGAATTCTAGTTAGCCCGACAAAAAACAGTCAATGTAAATATATAAGGTACCGAAACAGAATTAAAGAAGGCGGAAATCATCTTTAAAAGGTACGTAGAAAACTACTTTAGCATCATTTAGAAGTGCTGTGGATATACCGCATGGTACGGTAAACGTACCCGAATTCTAGTTGGGGTTATTGCTTCAAGACAACTTTGTTTCGTTCACTTTCCTTTGAATTAATTTCTATATAAAGTACCTTTAATTATACTTTATGTTTTTGCACTGAGCAATGCGTTGTGGCTCGCCTGTTCTTTTTTCTTCATCAAGCCTGCAACTGAACAATGAACAATGAAATGTTGAATATAAAATAATGTCATAAATATAATCCTTCTTGGGGTGATTTAACCATCATTTTGATTGATTAGTTGTAAGTATAACGAACAAAGAAAAATTAACAACGATGAAACTTATTGCACCCTCAGCCAGACTCAGCTCTTTTTATGAAGTCTCCACCTTATTCAGCTGTTATCGGCTCTTTATTGAGGTTCAGAAATTCGTATCTTTCTCAATTGTTCCAAGAGCATACGGAGAAACAGACATTACAACGGTATTATGACGTATTAATCAGTGCCCAAAAGTTTCACAGAGAACTTGAATGTATTAATTCTATTTTAAATTCATAGCGTAAGTAAATTAACGACAAATACATTCAACCGAGTTTTGATTTACATATTAACTATTTATTGTGAAAGATTTCAACTCATTTCTTGAAAGCGTTTTAAGTGAAAATAGGGTTCGACGTGTGAAAATGACGTCATATGAAGCTAAATTTATTTCGTCTCATAAATTCTTTGAATCAATCTTACTGCAATAGAGGATGAAAAGTCATATTTTTCCATAAAGTCGAGACGTACAAAATAAATACAAATCCTGTACTCAAAACTAAAAATTTCTGCGTGTCAGTTAGAAATAAAATAAAGAGAAGGATAGAAAATACGAGTGTTTAAGCTACTACGATGAAGACAGTTCCTTCTATTTATTTTTGTTTTTAGCAGTTTTTCAGAATATAGATTATTTTATTTGTTATATAAAGTCTAGTATAAGATTTCCAAAGCACAATAGGCGTAGCTTGTTCTACATATAATTATGCTAAATTATCTTTTTCTTTCTAATATATAATTAAATGTAATTTTATGGGGAGAGAGAGAAAAAAAAGCCCCAAAACAAACATCTAACACCGGAGCACAAATCATAAGGTGGGTGATTATGTAATGTGCCCTGGTTTTTAGAAGTACTGGTGGAAGCAAAACCCAAATTGCATTGAGGGATCACCGTCTATCCAGTTTAACCTCAACTTCGCCGGCCTCACATGTTTAGAAAGGAAAATAGAAGAAAAAAGAATAGTGATAATTCTAAATTCGTGACTGCAGATGGCAAAAAGTGGTAAATATGTGTAATGTTGTGGGCTATAGCACCCATGACTGCTCCTTTTCTAAGCATGCGAGTCTGGCAACATTCAGGTTAAACTGGATAGACGGTGTACCCCCCAACGCAATTTGGGCCTTATTTCCTCCGGTACCTCAAAAAACTAGGGCATACTACATAATGACCCACCTTATGATTTGTGCCCCAATATTGGATGTTTGTTTTGTGGCGCGGTTGTTTTTCTCTCTTCCCATAAAATTATATTTACTTATATTTCATCTAAGGTTTAAATGTGCTGTGTAAAATTCACGCTATCCTTCCTTTTGAAGTAATCTGTTTTATAGAAATTTTTGTAGTTTTCTGATATATATGTATATGCATCCATTATTTTTGGCACATGTAAACCACAGTGTGTTATTTTTAGAAATACTAGAATGAGCCCTGTATACTCATAAAAAAAAAAGCTTTACAAAAAAAAAATCACATAACCATATGTGCAGTTATGTGGGAAAAGTCACATCCATCAAGGAAGTTAAAGCTACATTCATTACACCTCTCATGTTTTCAAGTGTTATAGATATGAAAGTTACATCCACCACAGATATCAAAGTCACATACATTAGAGATATCAAACTCAACTATTTACAGCTGAGATAAGAGCCGTTTGTCACGTTATAAATGGGAAGTGACTGATACTAATAAATATGATATGACAAACAGAAATTGTTACAAAGCAAAAGTAAGAAACAATTTAGACAGATTTATTGCTCGATATGTTTTTTTCTTGAGTGTCATTGCATGCAATAACTTATCTCTGATTAACGTAAGTGCTTACAATGTCTTATCAGACAGTAAAACTTGCAATGGAATAATTTTTGTGTTAATCAAAAAGAATAATATATATTTATATGTACTCACACATCCTAAAAAACTAACAAAGAGAACTAAAAAAAAACTGGAAAAAACTGAAAATATTGGCTTCAGATAATATAGTACTTCAAATGTTGATAAAATAATAAATGTTTCTATTATATTATGTTAATTTTGTTATTTCAGTTTAGTATAATAACCCTAATGATGTTGGGCTTTGAAGAAGTCTGTATCAGCTGCCTAGATTCTTACACTATGAAACTTTTATTCTAACTGCATGGTTATAAAACAAAGCATCAAAGTAAAACAGTGTGTCGGCTTCTTACTCCACACACCTTTGTCAGTGATAATTCTAAGTGTATGGCTGTAAAACAAAGTGTAAAAATCAGACAGTATGTTCACTTCTTCCTCCAAAAATTTTCGTCGGTGATATGTGGTGAATGCTATACGGAGTTCATAAAAGATGATGTTTGTTTAGTTAAAAGATCTAATGTTTAATAAATATATGTATAATCTTATTGCTCAGTCTGTCTTTCTACTTTCTACTCGTTTTTTGGTTAGATGTCTATGCATCCATCGATCTATATATCTGTCTATCTTAAAACAATATCTGAAGCAGATATTTACCTAAATTACTGAAACTTGGTAAAGTTATAAGCGAAGCATTTTTCTCCTTGGTTTACAGTTCACAAGAATTCCTATTTTTAAAATTGTAGTTTGTAAATACTTCCGAGTCAATTGGCTTTCCACTGAGAGAAAAAGTTGTAAGATGATTAATTTTTAAAACCTTCACATGGCGGAGAAAGACTTGAGTACTAAATACGTGGAAAGACTTCAGTAACTTCAATACCGGTGAATAACCCAACAGTAGTAGAAGAGTTATATATATGTCGAGAGTGGGGAGGGGGCTCACCATTACTTGTTATTTTCTTTGTGTGAACTTGTGGATTTGTATTCCAAACACAAACAACATTAAATCAGATTGTTTGTAAACTTAACACCCTAATCTACGAGGCTGTTGAGAGTAGTCAATGAAATGTTGTTTAAAAAATTGTGCCATTAAAATGAGTAAGAATTTGGGAATATAAATATTTCAAAGACGGGTTTCTAATAAGAAGATTGAGTAAAAGTTTAGAGTAAACACTGGACGCGATCTATAAGAGATTTGAAGTTCTTTACTTATTGGTTACAGAGGAATTTTCTATCCGTATTTGGTTGAATGGGTTTACCGAAAATATCCATTTTACCTTGTTTGTTTAACTGGATCTGAAGCCTCCTTTGATAAACCGTAATATTAAGTGCATTGTATTTTTCAAGCTAAAATTAGAGGTAAAAACAAACCAAAAATATACCACTGAAGTTGAAGAAACTATGCTATTTAAACAAAATGTACTCTATTGTAGGTGTAACTTAATATAGAGGGTGGTCCAAAAAATTTTACCCATCCTTTAAGTTATTGCAACTTCTGTACATCAAGTCTAAAAGTTTTATTTCAGATGATATTGAAGGATGTCTAAAAATAAACGCAAACACTGACGAATTAAAGCAACAGATCACAATGATTTCCATCGAATCAGAGTTGTCAGTCACTCCGTCGTAGATGTCACATTTGTTTGAATGCTGGTGAAGCCCAGTTTGAGCACCTCAAATGATGCAGCAGTGAATGTACAGTTAATCTGTCGTATGAAATATTAATAAAGATGTCTTGCTAGTTTATAGGTTCATTTGCTATAGTCATAGGAGCATTCGAAATGTGGTTACATATTTTGGGCCACCCTGTACTTCATAGTTTGACAAAATTGTAGGTAACAAATTAGTTCATAAAAGATTGATTATTAAACTCTTTAAAAATTGGATATACATAAAGATGTAATATTTCGCAAATAAATGAGCAACGCATTAGTACTGAAACTTCACCCAGTGAATATTCTATTAACCCTTATTGATTAACAATCAATATAGCGTTTAACGCAGCTTTATTGGCACAGCTCTGTAGTTGTTCAATATGAAGGAATGTTTAATATTTTCTAGTCTGTTCTTGTCATCAGTACATTATTTTGAAAACATTTTCTGGGCAACATTTTCCATGTTTTGTCAATTCTTAAACAAGTTTGTGAAGGTAATCATGAGAACCATTAAAACGACTTTGACCTCTCATTGTTGCACTGTATAGCTTAATTTCATGTAGTATTTAAGTGTCTTTAATATGATCCAACAGTAATATTTAAAAAATGTTTGAGGGTTTAATTCAGAACTAGGTAACTCCGAAGCATATGTTATACACAGCGTGGTCACAAGTAAATAGACACCACCTTTTCAGAAAAAAATGAAATTTTTCAGTCATATTCACAGGAATTGATATATTCATAATTTAATTAATATCTAGTAGATCTTCTTTTCGCTTCGTGGAGTTCGTTGATCCTTTGGGGCATCGTGAGAATCATCTCGTCAA
>NW_013666008.1:194869-218158 GCF_000517525.1 Limulus polyphemus | reverse complement strand
ACCATTTTCATTTATATAGTTCTCTGTGAACACAAATTAGTTAGCATAAATTAGTTAAATGACGAAAAATTAGGTGTCTATTTACTTGTGACCACTCAGTGTATACTAATTCAGCCCTATGTATTGCCATCTATAGCACGAATTGGTTAATGATGTTACATACTGTTTTATTGGAGATTGTACTATGTCCAACATTACCCGGAATGTTAGATTACTTTACGACTATCAAAATACATCGTAAATACTTCTGGATTGTAACGATTCGGCTTTGTCGTCATTCATATAAAAGATATAATGTGGATTGTGAAAGAAGCTTGGACAATTTTAGACAGATTTGCTTGGAACTCTGAAAACGTCAAGATGCGATATATTGAAATCTTAATGATGACGAGAAACCCACTTGCAGTAAAAATGTATAGCAGAGACGCTTGGTATGGCTATTAAAATCTTTAATTAAAATAAAGTAAAATGAAACTGTCTTTGTTAACCTGAAGATGACCTAAGACGGTCGAAACGTTGTTCCTCTACTTTATTTCAATTAAAGTTTTACTATACATACTGAAATCTTATCTGTTCTTTTTCACTAAAGTTAATTGCCTTCTGTCAAACGTGTTCGTTGTTTCCAGTTCTTAACATCACACTTCAAACTCAGCTGAGTCCAAAACATATATAGATTACTTTCAATTTCTATTATAGTTTTTAATTTTTAACAAACATTATTCTTTTTATCACATAAACTGCGGATGTTTTTATACGTTCTTCTTAACCTGTCCATTTCAGATTTAAAACCAGAGGTGTATAAAAATAACATTTCAGGTCTAACTTTTGTCTCCCATAAGTCACTGCCCATGAGATCTTTCGTGTAATACCAAAACTCTTAGGCAGTGACTTGTGGGAGACAAAAAATGTATCTTTTTTGCCTGTATATTATTCTGAGACTGAAATGGACAAATTAAGAAAAATGTGAAATGAGAAAAACCTGCAGTTTACGTTATTTTTATCTCAAAATTTAGGCTTATTGATTTCTAATGCTTCGCCAGCTTTCGGTGTTCAAACCGTAATTGTTGCTTTTAGTTTGTAATGAAGCTAGTTTTTTTAACAGTGTTTCCTGCTTTATCCTCATAGTTTTACCACACATTACGACTAGTCATTGTCTTTAGTGTAGACTATGATAATAAAATTCTTGTCCTGTCTTCTTCCCATCGTTTTCTGTCTCTATCACTCAACTAGCAACAAATCCCATTTGTCCTCCTTTTACATAATAGATTCAAACGCATCTTTTGCCAACTGTATACTTCGTCTTTTCCGAGTCCTGGATTGGGTTTGATTTCGTTTTGAATTTCCTGCAAAGCTACACGAGGGCTATCTGCGCTAGCTGTCCCTAATTTAGCAGTGAAAGACTAGAAGGAAGGCAGCTAGTCATCACCACCCAGCGCCAACTCTTGGGCTACTCTTTTACCAACGAATAGTGGGATTAACCGTCCCATGGCTGAAAGGGCGAGCATGTTTGGTGGAACGGGGATTCGAACCCGCGACTCGTAAATTTGCAATGAAAGGCCAAATCAGAAAACTATTTTAAATCTTGTAATTGTATATTTCTAGTTTGGTTCTCTTTTTCAAGTTCAATAGACAGCCCTACATAGCCTTTTTATTTAGCGATAATGTTTTTCCTAATACTTGTTTGTTTATTTTTCATAAGATGACGTACGATGGTTACTAGGTTATAGAGTGTGTTCTAAAGCTTTATACGTTTTGTAGATAATAATAATATAAGTAGTCAAAGATATGAGGACTGTTTTCCTCTATCAAATAATGATAAAATTATAGTTACTGCTAGAATTAGATACGCGCTAGGTCTGTTGAAGAAAGATTATGATGACTGGCTTTTGATGACCTGTAGAGAAAAAAATCCAGATGCCTTTTATATTGTTTTAATACGAGCGTTCGTACCATCCCTACATAGAGGGTACTAGCACACTCCCCAATAAAAACTTGTATCTTACCACATTCGTGTGAGTGCTTATTTGTATAGTGGACAAAAGAAAACTATGTTAAGCTTAAAAGTTTGCTGATTTATTTTTCGTCAAAAATTAAGTGCATGTGTAGGTATACAGTAGCGTTTTTATTGCAAAGAATCGATCACTTCGAATATTTGAAGTTTTTTTTTTTCTCTCGCAATGTCACAGAAATTTAAATTGTCTTAGGGTTAAGAAAAGTCTTGCTTGCTCATAGTCCGTCACATTGAGTAAAGAAACTACTCATAATGTTTATTTCTGAAGGATAATTTTGGGTAAAAAATCTTAGTATTCGACATTATCGTCTTTTTAGTCTGGAAAAGGTTTGACACTAGGGTTGGTTCTTAATATTAGTGCTTTATCAAGTTACAGATAATGTAACTCCCCTTTGTTAGTGCTTAGCATTATAGTGCTTTTCAACTGTTGGGCAAAAAAAGTCGATCTTTAACAATGTTGTTTTTCAAGTCTTGAAAAAGCTTCGTCGTTGCTTGGTGTTAACGTTATGCCTTGGACGTTGCTTTGCTAAGTATTAGCGCCTTTTTGTCATTTAATATTTATGATGTCAAATAAACAACATGCTATACTAACTTAGTTTTCTATGAAAGTACAGTAAAACATTCAAGTAATTATTGTAATAAGGATTTGAATAGCAAACTACTAATAAGTTTATTTGTTTTCTAAGCAATAACTTATCCATTTTTAATAGTTAGTTTCATTACATATTATCGGTGTATATACTATTGTGCATATACATTATATGTATATACTTTCATTATCATATTATGAAAAATATTTTGCTTTCTTGGAAGAATGTGCGTGCTTAGGAATACCTCATATCTAATAGGCTGGCTTATCCTGGTGAAGTATTATTGGTATTACAGTCTAAACTATCGTCAATTGTAGAGTACGCCATTGATTAATCGATGCAATGTTAAGTTTTCTGAGATACTGATTTATAACATTAAGTGTTTAATGTCAGTTTATTTTCGGTATATAAACTGACTGAATTCTCGTTTCCTGCCACAAGTTTTTCTCCTTACTTCTCAAAAGAATAATGACTAAAACTACTTGAGCTATTTAGTCATACACGTTTCTTTTGTTTGATACGCTACACTTTCTGCAGGTTATAATTCCTAGATTACTTTCAATGACACACTCTTGTCTTCGGAAATTTAAAGGGATTATTTTGTTTAATTTTTGTTCGTTTACTAAGAATATGTAAGAAGTTTTGCATGCGACAGACTAATTCTGAGTATTATGAAGAAGCTTACGCTGGAAGTGTTATGACCCACTTTTACTGAGTACTATGAACTTTATTCTCTCGGCGTAATAACACTACTCCATAACATGTTAGTTAACTGATTCTCACAGCTAAGAATTGACGTACAAAAAAACCAAAAGGAGTATGGCCACTGAACTGTTGAAACAATCCACTTTCTTTGTTTTTCTGTGGATCTTTTCTATTTTGATCTTATGTCAACAAAATCATTCACACTTTACTTGATTGATAATGTCGTAGCTGTTTCTTACAGATTTAGAATTCGCCATGATAATATCTCTCTTGTCTAGATAAGGAAAAAAAGATCAGCATAGCCGAGGGAACGAACGATTTCAGGTGAACTAGAAAAGGATTATCTTTGGAAATAATAAAAGTTCAAAAAAATAGAGGATTTTGCTGAATAATCAGTAAATACATTTAAAAAAAATGTAGAGATAAGTGTTACTCTGTACTGGAGAGATTTTTGTATGTGAGTTCTATAAAAAGAGTATTACACCTTGTTTTTATACTGACATAGAATTTATCAATGTATGAGTGTGTAGTATTGTTCCAAGCGTCCACAATTCATCGAAGTTAATTGATCACTTGTTAATCTCAGTTTTATGTAAGCCAAATAATAACACAGTATTTACATTGCCCCCTCCCAGTTGCTCAACTGTAAATTCGAGGTCTTATAACACTAAAAATAGAGCTTCGATACTCTTGGTGGACATAGTACATTGTGTAGTTTTGTGTTTAGCAAGAAACAAATAGTGTTTACGTTTTAAGATGATTGACTAAAAAATTATAAAGATGTTTGTTTTGTGTTATTTATGATAACAACTTAGATAAAATGTATTATTTCAATGATGTGTTTTAAGAACTGCAATAGTAAGATACAACTGGTTGGGTTTTCTTAAGCACAAAGCTATACAATGGGCTGTGTGTGCTCTGTCAGACACAGGTATCGAAACCCGATTTTTAACATCGTAAACCTACAGACTTACCGCTGAGCCATTGGGAGTAGTAAGATAGGGCTTATTAACTAAATATTTCAGTAAGATACTTCTCGTTTTGTTTATATTTCTTATGTCACACACTTTCGGTCCCAGAACCGAAACATTCATCAAGTGAGTTTGATGTACGTGACATATAAATTATTTGATTATTACAAAGTTTCAAAGCATAGGTTTCTTAGCAACAATATCAACAATAAAACGACGTTTTCTAATGAGTATCAACAGTTTAAGAAAAATATGGTATAAATTACTAGAACCTGAGAAAATTTCAATTACAAAAACACAATACGAATGAATAATTTAAATTAATCATGAAAACCTAGTTTCAGGTAACCTAGTTTATCACAAAAAGTAAGCCAAGTAATATGAAAATAATGAAGCAAAATACCCATTAAAAGTAATTTATTTAGATTTATATCAATATTAAATCCAATCAGTTGCTTGATTTCCGTAACAAAAAGTAACCATTAAGCATTCAAAAGGTATCCATGGTTCTGAGTTGTACCTGTCGGAAGATCACATTAATGTGTTGCTATGGAAATTGATTCTTTAACCTTCGTTGTTTCAGCATAATATTCCTTGTTAAGGATTTTTATTTCATTGATATTTTATGTCATGGTTGATTTCTCGAGCGTGCAATACCACTGCCGATGCCTCTTTGGAGTAATGAGCGATATATATCTTTGATGTTCTTTCATCTTGATGCTGACAGTGTTGGATTTCTCTAATATACTCTTTTTTTTTATCTAGACTTTTTGTAGACTACGTTTTGTTGTTTTACAGTAGTGGGTTGTGACTTAACTTTCGTCAAGTTATCATACTAGTCTGGTGGGCTCTTAAGATTATCTGAACATTACATGTCTTTACAGTCCTTTTCATTTCTTCATTCCATCCCTGGTAATAAGTTAAAATGGTATGTTTTACTTGAAAGTTAATGTGTTTGTAATTTCAAGTTTCGTTTAAGAAAAAAATTAATGGATGTTTAAGAGAACGTTATAGATGTTATGTTTACTAACTTTTAGGAGAATTTGCTGTTAATAAAAAAATTAAGTTGCTGTAGCTCTGTTTTAATGTATTATTTAGTGCAACATATTTATCAGCGTGTGAATAATGTTACTTTTTTCTATATACAATAAAACAGAATTAAGTATTTGTTCCTGTGGAGTGTTTTCCATGTACAATTGTTTATATATCGTGGCTGTTGTTGTTTCTGTTTTTTAGCCAAGTCATCTAGAAAAAAAGTAATGGGTAGTTCGTCTCCACTTCCGGATCCCTGTTAAATATTTAAATGTACTGCAAAGAAATTTAGTGTTTCTTTTCCACTTTGCCATAAAACGAAACCTTTATCAATGTAGGGTACAGCAATTTGATAGTTGATGCTGTAGAATGTTCTATATAAAATTTAGCATAAGTCATCCTGAAGAGCTCATAATTCTAATGAAATAAGTTTGATATCAAACAAATCCTAGTAAGTTTGGGAATTATTTTTTCGACTTTACCTTTCATCCTCCAACAAGGTGATGAGGTGTTTGAATGGTATCAGCTTCTGAAATGATGCTAGTGAATATCCCTGTCATCAGCCTAAGTGTTTTGAATAATCTGACACAGTCATTGAGATATTTTAATAACGTACCAAAGTTTTGTTTCAGAGGTTTCAAAATGGTATATTAAGAACTTGGCGGAATTATATGTTGATGAGAAATATCAAACTAGTCTGTGGGGTATAATAGGTTTATGTATTTTGCTTAACCTAAATAGTGATGGAAGTTGGGAATTACGAAAGGATCTTGATTTTAAATTCTATATTTAATGTTTATTCTAAGTAATCTTCTCTGCTTTCATAAGGAGTAAAATAAATTTGTTTAGTTTGCACAAGTCTATCTACTCACAACCGACCCTAATTTTTGAACTGACAGAGAGAGAGAGAAGACAGCAAGTCAGTAATTCCCACCCCAACTGTTGGGTTATTCTTGTCTGACCGAATAGTGGGATTGGACTGTCACTCTTATAGAGTGCATTTGTGCAACAACGGACCGCGAACCACGAATTATTGGATTCCCGTTCTGAGTGCACTTATTACTTGACCACGCCCAGTAAACTGAATCAGACAAAAATTTAGTGTCTTTGCATTCATACTTTTTTTTGTTTGAAATTATTGTATAGAATTTCCATTGTCTGCCGTTTATATCAGAATATATTATCCGGTTTTAGATTATTTTATGGTTGCAAGGAATTGATAAAATACAATGATAACATAATGCTTCGTTTTATGTTAACTGTTAAAATGAAATATAAATACATAATTAACCAACTCAATGTGGCTAACAAAAAAAACAATATAAAAACAATTTATTTTCGTGCAGTTAATGAACAAGTAAAAGAAATTGCTAAGCAAAATATCCTAGTTGGGACTTGGACCAACTACCCACATTTAGAAGACAGGTTTACAGATAGATAGTTGGGCGGATCATACAGACAAACCCTAAGGGAGAACTACCTGATTCTTCAATGTTTATTGTATTCTTCAATAAATGTGTGGTTTGGTGACGCTTTCACAGCGTGGAAGCTACACTTTAACCAAGGTACAAAATAATAACAATATAATTTTTGAATAAAAATCAATGCTTTATACCAGCACTCAAATTTACAAATAGAGAAATTTTAATAAAATAAGATATCCTTTAAATTATTACAAAGCTATTACAAAAGATGTTATTTCAAGAAAACAAACGTGAGACACTTATGATTTTGTTTGTTTGTCTTTAATTATGCACAAAGCTACACAAGGGCTATCTGTGCTGTGCCCGCTGTGCGTTGTAAGTCCGCAGACATACCGCTGTGCTACTGGGGGGGGGGGGGAAACACTTATGAAGGCGTTCAGAAATTGGTTTGGATGGGAACTGTGTTCATTAAATCTTGATAATAAGTTTTGCGTTTTTTTTTTTTTCGCGCAAAGCTACACGAGGGCTATCTTGCTAGCCGTCCCTTATTGAGCACAGTAAGAGTAGAGGGAAGGTAACTAGTCATCACCACCCACAGATAACTCTTTGGCTATTCTTTTACCAACGAATGGTGGGATTGACCGTCACGTTATAACGCCCTCACGGCTGAACGGGTGCGCATGTTTGGTGGGACGTGAATTTGAACCTGCGACCCGCAGATTGCGAGTCGAGCGTCCTATCCACCTGGCCATGCATGCCAGACCGTTTTCTGTTTGAACTACGCATATCTGATTGCAAACCAGGCAGAACAAAATAAACGTACGATTCTTAACATTATAAGTGAAATATTTCTTAACTTGACGTAGTGCTGATCCATGCCACTTACAACTCTGGTTGCTATTAGCAACGTAATCTTGATGACAAAAGAAGCATTTTACATCATACCATATAAAACTTATTTATAATTTACATTGAATTTAATATTACTTATAGAATCTAAATTCTTAGGTTGTCGAAACATCAAGGTAATATTTGTATTATTGTCAATTATTTTGATAAAGTTTTATGTAAACTAATTTTAGAATTGGAAAATATGTAGTAGCAACAGGTAATACCCTAGAGTACTGGAGGTTAAATGGGACTGACATTTGAATATGTAGTAGCAACAGGTAATACCCTAGAGTACTGGAGGTTAAATGGGACTGGCATTTGAATATGTAGTAGCAACAGGTAATACCCTAGAGTACTGTAGGTTAAATGGGACTGACGTTTGAATATGTAGTAGCAACAGGTAATACCCTAGAGCACTGGAGGTTAAATGGGACTGACATTTGAATAAATAGTAGCAACAGGTGATACCCTAGAGTACTGGAGGTTAAATAGGACTGACATTTGAATAAGTAGTAGCAACAGGTAATAACCTAGAGTACTGGAGGTTAAATGGGAATGACATTTGAATAAATAGTAGCAACGGGTAGTACTTTAGACCACTTAAGGTTAAGTGACCTGATATTTTGATGTCAAAACTCACATTAACTACAACGTCCTATGAGTACAATTTATACTTATAAGGATCTTTAACAAATTTAACCTAACCAATTTTTCCACGTATTGGTAAATTTTCTAAATTTCGTTTTCTCTAAGCTTTAGGAAACATTTATTACAAAATGACAGGGATTATATTACTAAAATATAAATGAACAGTTATACTTTATTTCAATTTCACTACTGTAATGTTAAGAAAGGGTAGCTTAATTTAATTAGTTTCAACGGTAAATTTTAGTTTAGCATCAAGTTTCTTAAAGTATCAAAAACTCTACTTCAGTTTATAATTTATCCCATAGTGTAAAATATATCTAAACTAGTTCACTATGATATCATAATTTGTACCAAATTGTTAGTTATTACAGTGTGCATGTTTTCTTTAAGAAAAGAAAAGAAGACGAGTAAAATATTGAAAGAATTTATCTGTAGTTAAACACAAAGCTACACAATTGGCTATCTGTGCTCTGCCCGCCACGGGAATCGAAACCCGGTTTTCAGCGTTGTAATTCCGCAGATATACAGCTTATATATATATATATGTACGTATATAAATTTCAAATTAGGATATATCAGACAATTCGTATGCATCACGAACACAAAAATAGCTATACAGCGCTTTTCGTAGAATTGGTTGTAATTTTAATCAAATATCTTTTCATTCTAGACCGAGTATGTCAACGAGTTTTTTAACTTTTTTCATGTCAGTTACATGGTATTGAAACATTAAATTATTCTTAGCAGAACTTTCTGAAACGAGGATTTGTCTCTCGCTAGACGGTCTAATTTCGTCACACCTTTAAGTTATTGATAAAGGTGTTTGTCCTTATTTCTTGGAAGTAAAGATGACCTCAAAATCTTGGAAGGCGCTCAAGAGAAAAACAATAATGTTGCTGATTTTACTAAGGAAACAGAGTGTTTTAATATTTTTTCTGGTGGATGCATATGTCATAGAAAATGCTTGTTTATAATTATAGGGTATCAGTTTTTTCTGCTTTGTTATCAATGGCTGACGTCCAATTCGAAATCGTTAGACCAGAGTTTACGGATCAAGACCCTTGTATATGATACACGTTCAAAATGTTCAGCGTTGGCCCTATAATAACTAAACTTTTTTCAAAAGAAACTACCTATGAATGTGGTGAGTTAAAGAGAAATATTCTAGCACATTATGTGTAACAAATAAATGCAATAAAGGATATAATAGTTTTCAAGTTTTCAGCTGTTAAATTTATGGCATGATGTAAAGGATGAAACCCAGTTTTACTTTGTAAATTGATTGCCCCTGAGGCTTAACATGTTATATAACCGAATGAACCCAAGGGAATAATCGTGTGTGACGATTAAGAGTTTGTTTCGTTTCTTACTGTCATATTTCATCTTCTTTTCAAACTATAACTATTGATATTATTATTTGAAATAGGCCTGAGACTGGTTTTCCATTTTCTAAGCTTTCTGTTATCTTTCAGGCTTAGTATTGTCCTACTTTCCTTATTGTAATAAAACTATGTCTATAACCGTTCATGAACCTAAGTCATCAATTCGAATATATTGTAAATTGCTATCATATTTGATATTGCTTTGAATAAAACATCACATATTTTGTTTTGTTTTGCTTTTCAGCGTTTAGTGCTATTATTGTAAAATCAAATTACACAAAACCATCGTTTTTTTTATTGATTCGAATATTTACTTTAAAAAAGTATAATAATTTTGCCATATACAGAGTTGGAGCTATAGACGATTGGCACACTTTAAAACTTATAATCAAAGTAAGAAAATACTCTATTTTCTGATATCCTTTGTTGATAATATGTCAAAATGTATACGCCCCTAGTACACTTGTATAGTTGCGCACCTGCTAAGCGTGAAAGGACAATAAAATGTTAAAAATATAAAATTCGTTTCCATTACAGGGTTGTAATTGTTAAAGATTTACTACAATGAAGATGGTATATTTCACTTAGTTTTAAAACCCATAAATATTTTCAGCATTTGTCATTGTCTGGACATTTTATTCTTGACTGCAATGACTGCCAGCCATGATTAAATCGAAATATTAGTCATAAAAAATAATAAAATTATTATATTTCATTAATTTAGCATTAGCTGAAATAATAGTTACAAGTATCCACAATCCAAGACGTAAAAGCTAGGAATATAAATATTTTGATGATGAAAAATGGGCATCGCACGGTGTGCATCATTATCAAAAAGGTGCATTTTGAAAATTACAAACTAGCTATTTGAATTCTTCATTTTCTCAACCTAAAAAAGTATATAAATAAGTTAAAAAAGTAGAGGGGTGGTGAGTTTAGGGATGTGGTTTAAGCCTAGGGTGCCGTTCTTTAAATAATACAATTGTAACTTTTTATTTCTTTGCGGTGATCTGCTCTCATTTAAGGTGCACAAGATACAATCATTGGTGTGGAATATTAAGCTTAGGATATTTATTAGTGTGTAGAGAAGGAAAACACAATTGTTTAATTATTGAAAAGTTTTAACTTGAAAAACCCTGGTTCAATGTGCCCTGTACAATGAGACAGAAACAATGCTCTTTTGAATGTGTATGTGTGCGTGTGAGAGAGAGCAAAGTCACATTGGATTATCTGCTGTGTCCATCACAGGAAATCAAACCATGGATTTTAGCGTTGTAAGTCCGTAAACTTACTGTTGTCCCACAGGAAGACCTCTTTGGATAATCGTATAAAACATACTGAAATTTATGAATAATGAATTAATATGCTTGATATTTAATTTTTGTGATTAATGAGACCGTACAAGGACCCACTTTTTATCTAATTTTATGAAAGATTTATTTAGCTAATTGCTCTTTCTCTTTCACTAATTATCAACTAACCATGACATGAAACGGAAAAAATATATAGAAAGAGTTTGTGAGTTATTAAATGAAACGCAATATCCTTTTAGAAATGTTTCTGCACTGTAAAGTCTAATTATCAATAACTTTTGAACCAAATCCTATAAGTCAGAATATAAAATAATTTATAATAAATGAAGCCAATCTAAAAACAACAAAATGGCAAGAACTGCATAATGTCGTAGGTCAATGCCAAATAAAGCTAAAACCTATAATGATTAGAATTCAACATTCATCAACTAGGCACCCTCGCTATTTTCAGCCTAAGCCCCAATAATATCTCACAAAGTTCGGCAAACTTAAGAAATTTAGATGAGTCCGAAGTCCATATCCTAAAGTAACACTGCATAATGATCTTCGTAAGCGTAAGAATTGGTAATAATAAATGTTAATAATGATATTCAGAATTATTTTAAACATTACAAACAACGATGTTATTGACACTATAGCTTTAAATAAGATGGTGTAGGTCATTGTTCACTTTCCTACCACAATTGTTTCATTGTCTGTGTACTTGTTTTTTTCCGTAGTCTGTTTTGGAATGTTACTCGTTAGGTATATTTGTCAAAAGACATTAGTATCAGGCTTATCATATTTTTAATACTCAATTATTTATTCAGTCCCTTAGGGTTTTTTAAGAAGAAGAAGAGTGTATAATAGTATTTCAACCGCACGATGTCCATCACATCTATAGTCGACGACGCATATTTTATATTTGTAAATATGCAAATTAGTTCAATAGGTTTAATGGCACGATAAATTGTAAAATATTATAGGTAACTACCGTTTTCAGAATGTATGTCTTACTTGATGAGCAAACAACATGTCGTTTCAAGACATGAAGAAGTTGTGTCATATACCAACAACAAACCATTTCAAGACCTCAATAAACTGTGTATGTGTAGCAACAACAAGACATTTCAGAAGTTGAAGAAGCTGTGTATGTAGCAACAACAAACCATTTCAAGACCTAAATAAATTGTGTAATATAGGGACGAGAAGCAATAAAAAGCCTTAAAAAAAGCTGTATCGTGTAGCAAACAATACGTAATTTTAGAATTTGAAAAAGTTATACCATATAATAATAAGCCCGATACTACTGGAGCTCTTTTTTCTTTGCCAAACCCTTGTATTTGTTAGTTAAAAAGAAAAGAAAATGCCAATGATAGTGTTATATAAAATCTGGCCCGGCATGGCCAGGTGGATAAGGCGCTCGACTCACAATCTGAGGGTCGCGGGTTCGAATCCGCATCCCACCAAACAGCCGTGGGAGCGTTATAATGTGACGGTCAATCCCACTATTCGTTGGTAAAAGAGTAGCCCAAGAGATGGCAGTGGGAGGTGATGACTAGCTGCCTTCCCTCTAGTCTTACACTGCTAAATTAGGGACAGCTAGCGCAGATAGCCCTCGTGTAGCTTTGCGCGAAATTCCAAAACAAACAAACAAACAAGCATTGGAAGGTATCCAGTAGTTTCAGCACTTGGGGTCTGTATTCTGAATATTGACCTGTGTAACGTGGTAGTAGGAATGCATCAATGTGAGTAATTGCATTTACCAATCTGAAATCAACACAGAATCTTAGCATGCTCTTTTCCTTCCTAAAAAGTCACTACTGGAATTGACAGCACACTCCATGAAGGTTGTATATTTTAGGGTAATTCACTCTAACGTTACCCATTAGGCTTTTTAAAAAATATTTTTTGGAAACAGAATAAGCTGTTTTAAAAAATAACCCAGAAAAGTTTAAAATTTTGAAAAATTCTATATTAAAGAAGAGAAGGTGGAAAACACATGGTATGCCTTCACAACATAATTTCTCTTCTCCCTCTGTACTAGGCTTGTTCACAAGCCTATGATGGAATTTAACTTCAAACGTCAATTAAATTTACACTCGTAGGGGTCGAGTAGTATGTTAGCTTTCTCTCACTCCTGTAAACACTTACACGCAACAAAGACAATACGAACAATTACAACTTAAAATTAAACACATTTATCAAAGAAAAATACAATACAAAATGGAAAAAAAAGTCATTTAACTAACAAATAATACGTAGCACATATATTTACCCTTAAAGACGAAAACAATGTATATATATATATTGTTTCTTTCTTTAAGAGTAAATCAATGTGTTACGTATTATACATATATACAAGAAACACTTTAACAAAGATGCAAGCATACCAAAACAATTATCCTTTAATAACGATTTCACAAAAGGAAATAATGAAAAATTAAATATGAAAAAAAAATTACACCAACACATGATACATCAAATATAGCTCTCTACATTGAAATCATACTATATATATATACAAACAAGTAAAAATAAAGGCTTTTTACTAACTATGTCATCAAACACAAAACCGAACCCTTTATAAAATATATACACATTAAAACTGATCATTCGTTATCAAGTCAAAGATAAAACACACAAAATTTGAAATGCAGAACAAAAATGATCTCCCTTGGCAATCAAAAATAAATGTAAAATGTCTAAATGTGCATATATATTTACAAGCGATCATACCTACAACACAAAATCATATGAAAGAAACCCGGTAGACATGTATGACTAAAATGTACTGATTTCACAGTTTGACTTTATAAAGAGCTACTTACAGACTCCAAAGAAAATAAAAAAAAATTAGATTCATAAATAAGAATAATTTAAGAGACATATTTACACAATTTTCATCAAAAAATGCAACTTTCCTATGATGGAGCTCTTGAATATGAACTTGTTTTGACACTTATGACTTTGTTGGACCTTAGGCTTAATAACTGGCATTTGCTTCTGTATCTGAATGTGTTGAAGGGTGGCCATCAGCTAATCTGCCTGGTCAAAGTCTCCAGCTTATAAGTCGATGCCTCCTCATAATGGGTCTCAATAGTGCTAGCAGTCCATCTTGTTGTGGGAAAATATTCATCAATGTGGAATGAAACCCACTGACTTGAGGAAGTATGAGATAGCCAGAAGCATATAAATTGGACCTTATGAAGCAAATGTTAGGAATGAAACATAAAATCAGGTGAATTCCAATTGGCCAACAATTAAGCTAGGTGTGTAGGTTTAAAAGGAGATAATACCACTTAGTTAGAACAATTATCTGCTCTAAAAATGTTTAGAAGTTATGTCATGACCTTCTTGTTTGGTCAAGTGATATTTTACTAGCTTAATGTGTTGCTCATGCTCTATATTGCTTGCAAACGATGTATCCTTAACATCTTTCACATTTCTGTAATCTCAAACATCCAAGTTTCATTGATTGATTGATATTTTTAGCTATGCAAGTCTCTACCATTCATATCAGACGACACAGATATTATTTAGAAATTCAATGCATATGTTAATTTAATTAATACTTTAGAAAGAGTGTTTTACTTTTGGTAATGAAATATTTGGCAGGTAGTGAAATTTCACGGAAGAGCTAAAGGTAGAAAAGAAACTCACACTAAGAGAAACCACAATTTTAATTGTTGTTTTTGGGTAAGTTAGTGCAAGATATTTTGTTTGTTTGTTTGTAATTAAGCACAAAGCTACACATGGAGTATCTGTGCTCTGCCCACCACGGGTATCGAAACCCGGTTTCTAATGTTGTAAGTCCGAAGACATACCACTGTGCCACTGGGGGGCTACCACACCTCTACCAATCCAGTATAAAGCTAGGTAGCCAGTGACCCATAATTACAAACAACACTAGAACTTCATCTCTTTATACCTATTGTCTCAAATATTTGGATCTGTTTTTACCCAATAAGTATGCTATGAAAGTATGCCATTACAGAAAAAAAAAAACAGAGTAAAATCGAATGAATTCATTACAAATATGCAACAAAGTAAAATCAGCAGCCTATAAGTTATTAAACTACAAGACATAAAAAATCTTCATTTTTAATTCCCTGCCATTTTCATCTATATTAACAAAACCATAATGCGACTGGTGACTGGGATTATGATGTATAAATTGCTGTTATAAATTTTATGCTGCAGCATAATAAGTATAACCCATGGAGACTTGTGTCGACATATGGATCTAACAAACAATTGTATCATAAGTACGGTAGTACTTATAATAGGAATGGGGTGGATACAAAATACATGCAACACAAACTATTTATTCATACTGTTACGAGAGTGGAAGTCGCGTGACGCTAGTAACACGTCATGAATTTCTAGAAAGATCATGACTGTTCCTGGCAACTCTAGTGTTTGCCAGACGCCCCCTTATTTTTGTATATAAGCCCGGCAAATAAAGCGGAGATACAATTGCAGATAGGGAGATATAGAGACAGATAATCGAGTCAAGTGAGTGGTAGTGACCGTAAGTAAAGTTCGTGAATCGTTGTGAATTATAGCGTGTGCTTAAGTTAAAATGACTGTGGAAATTAAGTGTTTTGCAAAGTTGTATTGAGAAATAATAAACTAGTTTTATTTAAGAAAGGACTTGTGTCGCTTAAGTTCTTCGGAAATAATTTTTACGGAAAATTAACAAACGACCAGAGACGTAACAATACACACATTTAACAACCAAATAATAAATCTTCAAAAGTATTTGAGAGACACCTTTAGGTGATAAACAAATCATATACAAAATTACAAGTCATAGAACCATTTGGAAAGTCAGCAGAGCAGATAAAAAAAATCACAATATCACATTTCTTAATCTCATTAAAATTGTTGACCACTTCTAGCTGTATAAAAAAACAAACTTACCATAGTTATAAGTGCACCAAATAGAAAAATAGCACAGGAACCACGTGTTAGTTCTAGTGTGAAGTAGTTAATTATACTAATTAGCTTATTTATCAAACCTTAGTATATGCATATAACCACAACTCGCACTATATCAGTAAAAACACACAGACACCAAAAAGAATGTTATCTTTTTGTCGTATTCATTCTTTCTCGAATTTTTATTTAAAAAAACAAAAACATTTATTGAAACCTCTAACTTAACAGAGAGAGATATACTCAACTAATACTTTGGTCAATCCTACACTCACCACTTTTATATTTGGACTAAATTTCTTTCTTTTTTTTTTAAGAGGAAGCATAACCTCATTACGATTACACTGCTATCTAGTTCGCCTACTCTCTACACATTTAATACTTTAAAATTGCACTTGGGGTACGGAATCATTGTATCAAGAATGATATGTGTTACTCTAACATGACAGTTAGTATATAAATTACTTATGAGGAATAAATATGACTAATTAAACACTGCATTGATCCATTCGTATTACGCAGATAGACTCAAACACTGTGATAACCCTCACGTTTATTATTTGTCAATAACACTTGGATTTTTCTCTGGTAACATCTGTAGTCTTTAATCTTATATAAACACTTCGCTTTTCAAGATCTATACAAAAAAGATATTCCGCCCAATAACATTAATTCTTTATAACGAATGAACACCATTGGTAAGATCGTAATTCAAATATAACTTTCTACAATTCAATGTACTTTTTTAATATTCGCACAAAGAAATAAAATGAACCTGTTATAGTTATTTTGGGGCAATCATGGGTTAGTAAACTATACGTGTGACCTTTATTCAAAAGAAATAATCCGAAAAAAATCTTCGAACATAGCTTATGTAAGTTAGAATCTTATTAAGGAGACAGATTTTGTAAGATTATTTGTTGTTTTACTCTAGTTGTACCATTTTCTACTAATTAATCATCAGTAGTGAAAGAATCAACAGGTGTGTAAAAAGTTGTTGGGCCGGGCGTGGGCTAGTGTGAATTCGAGGGTTTATAGTTCACATCCAGTTACCGCAAAAATGTGCTCCGAATTTTGGGGTCGACGGTGAACTGTAGCAGTGACTTCAGACAACAAGAGTAGCCCAAGAAGTGGCAGTCTGTGAGTTACAATTAAGGGCGACTATGTACAAATAGTCATTTGTGTACTCTGGCCTAAAAATTCTAAAACGAACAAACAAAATGATTTGTTTTTGCAGTTACATTTCTTCAGGCTTCATAACTGAAACTTTCACACAAACTGGCCATAATATAAGAATTTCATTTCTGACCACATAATAAGTGTATTAGAAGTTTTCACCATTATTTGTGACAGAAAGACCTGAATTTGTGTGTTTAACGTTCACTCCTAAGTGTTTCACAACATAAATCCAATCTTTGAAGTGACAATAGCAGCCAGTTATTTTTTAGTTTAAAAAACACAACCCTAAATGCGGTTGAAAGCGTGTCTCTGGTGCCATGCTTTGGCACAGACCATTAATAATGTGTTCAAGAGGAAAACCTTCAATATTTGAATGAAACACGCCAGTCCTTACTGTACTGTTAGATGGTCAAGTTCACATTAAAAAAAATAAGAAGAAACTGACAACCAGCTACTATCACTATTTTTCCACATTCAACGCCATAATATTTTTTTTACTGGATTCGAAAATGCCATATTTAAACATACTTTGATAAAACACACATTTGATTTAACTTTATTACTTTTGTGGTATTCTCTGATACACTGGTTTCCCTTAGAGTAAATGGATAGGTCCCGCACAAACTGGAGATCGATGAATAGTTTATCATGGAGGGGTTTGTTTCTCACTGTCCCTGGCGGAGTAAGTCGTCAAGAAAGAGAATGCACACAAAAATACACAACATACAATCTATATTTATAAATGCTTTCAAAGCTTTCACAAAACTAGGGCAAATGTTTACCATGAGTTTGTTTGTGGAACTGGAGAGAGAAAGAGTGTGATAGAACCTTTAACATCTCTCTCAGCAGTTTAGTGTGAAATAAAAAGAAAAGCTAAACTAACAGTTAAAACGAAAACACAGAAACTCCCAAGTTACAATACAAATCCAGATCTTTAAATGAGAAATACTAAAGTCAAAAAACAATTTATTTCATTAAGTACTCTGTTCTTGAACAATATTTCTATAATATTTACAAAAACCTAAATAATGGAAGAAGAAGAAGAACCTGGCCTTTGAATATAGAACAAACTACTCGCAAACAAAACAAAGCTTCCCACAAGCTGCATCTCACTCACGTGACCCCAAACCACTCTTTCTTCAGCAAAGGGTAGGAGAAACCCCATGCTATTATCCAGTTCGCTAACAGAAAAGACAGCTGTCTGTTTTGGGAAATAACATATACAGCTACAGCTATATTCCTACAAGAAATCACACACAAATTATTATGGCTCAAATATAGTAAGGAGAATTGCTTACTTGATCGACTTTCCATGTTAATCAAAACCGACGAAAAAAACACTTCGGAAAAGCTTACATAAAAGAGTAAAGTGTAGCAAACATATAGTACCGCCCTGTACCACAGTTTGATGTGAAATGGACCACTGAAGTAAGTGTGAATGGCAAAATTAATATAGTGTTAACAAGCCAAGACTATATAAGTAATGTGAATAATATTTTATGTTTGTATTTAGCATATGAGTTGAGGAATTGCAGTTTTGTTCTATGTAATTTAACACACAAGTGCTAAAGTTAATACAGTTGGTTTTATCAGTTCTTATTAGGGGATGCATCAGTAGTTTATTACTTATGGCCTGACTGTTTTACCCATGTTTTGCATAAAGTGCCTTCAGGTTGAAATATCAATCACAAGTCACTGTCCAGGAGGTTTTTTCTAATACTAGAATTCATTCCTCTTGATTTTTTCAGTACGGATTTGAGTATCCCGATGGGACACGTAAGTCTACGAACTTACAACGCTAAAATCAAGAGTTCGATTCTCCGCAGTAGACAGAGCAGATAGCCTGATGTAACTTTGCTATGAAACACACACACACACACACATTACGGATTTGAAATCAAATGTGTTAAAAACAATTTTTCAATTCTATTTTTTGTTCTCCAACAAGTAGGACAAGATGTAGGAACCAATAAGCAGTCTAACGTGATTTTATCACAAATATGGGGCCTATAATTGTTTTATTTCATCAAACAGTGTAAACAAGATGTATGCAACAATGGTCAAAATATGAGTTAAGTGTTGACAGATAAGGACTTGTTCGCTATTATTGTTAAGAACTGCTGTACTAGCCAGCAATAATGTAAATGAACAAAAAAAAAAACCTTTACTTTTATATGACTTCTATATGCTAATTTAATTTTTTTTTGCATTTCCCACATGAAGGATATGAACCCGGGACCACTCTCAGCCTTTCACAACACTCTAGTTAACTACCAAACTTCTGCTTAAAGCAAGATATGTAGTCAAATTTAGAAAAATAAAAATAAATGGGCAATGATTATCAAATATTTTAACATTATATCTTATTTCTGTCAAATTTCTTTTTATAAGGTGCAATATGCCCCCCCCCCCCAGTGGCACAGCGGTATGTGTGCGTACTTACAATGCTAGAATCCAGGTTTCGATACCCGTGGTGGGCAGAGCACAGATAGCCCATTGTGTAGCATCGTGGTTAATTACGAACAAACAAACAATCAATGCAATAAACAATCTTTTTTTACTGAAAATAAAGAAGTGTTCTGTTGACAACTTTTTTTGTGATTTCATTTAGAAATTCTTACATTTTAAGTTCAATACATAAATATATATTTACACCAACCTAAAAATACGCATCAAACTGTTCTATTAAGTTTTTGCCATAGATAGTATCACAAATTACAATCGCTATTGATTGTCTATCTACTTCTCTCTTTAAAGACATATTTAGAGGTAGTATATTACGTAGTATGATAAGACAGTATCTTTTATATGTGCATATGATTAGTTAAAGAATATACAAGTCGCACTAATGAGATTTTTTTAATGTTCAGCTTTAGCATCTGAATCCTAAAGAAAGAATAACTATTGATTACTTGACTTTTACTTCTTTTGCTGGGCAACGTTCATCGATCGTAATGTGGAATCTGTTTCACTAACGCCGCGTGTGTGTGCTGTAGTTGAATATATCGATTTCAGGCATCGCGACGTGTTCATCTTTACAGTATTCGCACACATAGATGTATTTATGCATACATCATAAATATCATTATTTAATTTCTTTACGAAAAAACATCTTGTGTTCATGCTTGCATTAATGTAGTTGCATGAATGTATCAGCTGGCTTATATATATAATTGATCGTTAGGAGAGAGCAGCAGCCAGAATACACTTAAAAAAAACAACAGCCGGTATCCGGTCACGTGGTATGTATTATCGTCGTTAGCTTTTAGTGAAAGCAGGGTTACCTACATTGATCAGAACTAAAAACTATCTTAGTAATTAGTATAGGTAATGTCATATATTGTTCTTACTAAGTGCGTGAAAAGTTATAAAACAAAAACTTGTGATTAGAATGTATTGATTCATCGGTTGGATACCCGCTGTTAGCGACACCTGAAGAGTGAATTCTAAAAGTAAACTAATTACTAAAATAGCCATTTTAAGTTATTTAATAAACTAGTAATGTCATCTCCTTGTGAAAAAAAAAGGAACTTTTCAGCTAGTTTCATAAACGTGGCTCATGAGAACCTTAATGAAGCATAATATCATGTTCTCGTGTACTAAAACGACAAAGAGCTGCCTTTGTGGGTCAGCTGTAAGTCTGGAGCTCTATCTTCTGCAGTGAACAGAGCGCAGAGTGTGGATTATTGTGTGGCTTTGCCTTGAAACAAACAAACATACAAGCTTCCAAACAAAGTAACAGGCCAAAAATACAAATATTGTTAACTTAAGTCATTAAAAATTAAAAAAAAAACACTGCTGAAGAATGTGCGAAGTGTAAAAAAAATAGAACACTGATTATTTTTCTGTTTCTCTGAGCATGGTTAAAAAAATAAACGATACTATAATTTGTTTGTTTGTAATTAACCACAAAGCTACACAATGGGCTATCTATGCTCTGTCCACCACGGGTATCGAAACCCGGTTTCTAGCGTTGTAAGTCTTCAGACATGTGGCTGTGCCACTTGGGGGGGGGGCGATATTATAAAGAAATATATGTAAAACATTGCATTGCGGTTTAATAATGAGAACTAAAATATATCTTCGCATCCTGAGTTCAATTTAAACTTTTCTTAAAATTATTTTGTGTTTGTCTTGATTGCACGATAAACATGAGTGTTTAGACAGGATGCACAGGGAACCATAACTGAAAGACGAGCGTGACTCATGTGGTTAACGTGTCGGGATGTGTATAAGGGAACCTGAAGTTCGCACCTCAATGGTCCTGAGCACGCTTCGGACCCTCAGTTGTGTGTGTGTGTTATCATAAAAGCGAGCGACAGTTAATCCTGTTATTCAGTTAAGAGACAGATTAAACACCTGGACGGCAGCTGCTTCTGACTGGCTGATTCCCTTCTGGTTAGGAGTTCAAAGCTAGAAACAGCTATACCTGAATTCAAGGGTCCGGTGACTCGGCCGTTTAGCCAGATAGTTGCTGTTAGGGTTGAAAATACCAAATACTTAATTCAAAATGAAAACAAACATAATAGACATTTCTTGGATTGCACATTAATAGATTATAATAGAATGAAAATAATGAGACGAAACCATAACGATTAAAATTATGTTATCAAATAATATCAAAGTAACATTTCCAACTTAACTGACCAGTACATTAGGCTTGTCTCCTGTAACCTAAGAAATAATGAATGAATACGTTCTTTTGTTCCATACGATTAGATTATCAACATAATTTCTTATTTTTACGTTCGTAGCAATCTGAGAATCTCACAATATTTGTTTGTAAAAGTTGCAAACTTTACTGAACTTCTAAGTAACTATTGTTGGTGTGGTATTAAACAAGTTACATCTGCTCTCTGCTGTTAGGCCTAAGACTGACTTGGTAAATGTTTGTAAACCGAATGTTTTTTGTTTTGTTTTGAATTTCGCGTAAAGCTACACGAGGGCTATCTGCGCTAGCCGTCCCTAATTGAGCAGTGTAAGATTAGAGGGAAGGCAGCTAGTCATCACCACCCACCGCCAACTCTTGGTCTACTCTTTTATCAACGAATAGTGGGATTGACCATCACCTTATAACGTTCCCACGGCTGAAAGGGCGAGCATGTATGGTATGACGGGGATTCGAACCCGCGACCCTCAGATTGCGAGTCGAGCACTCTAACACCTGGCCATGCCGGGCCATTGTAAACCGAACACCAATAAATAAAGTCATGCAAACGTAATGTTTATGTGTGGTAGCAAATGTTAATCTTTTTGCCATCTAACATTAGGTTTGGAAACACAAGGCTTACATGATTACATGAATAAGTTTGTAGGCTGAACACAGGGCTAAAATTCTCAACAAAAAGTGCTGGCACTCAAATTCATACAACCAGTGTTTTGATGGTTTTAAAGAAACAAGTATTTATATATTAAACAGGCAACCAAATTAAAAATTTTATAATTTTAAACTCATGTCAGATTTTTTCCCCCCATTCAGCTAAATGACACACACACAAATTATACGTGCTAATATCAAGAACAGGTCTCGATCCCAGCTCATCGGCAAATAAAACGTGTCGTTTGGATATATTTATCGCTATTGGCCAATCATATAAGTAGATGAGGTTACCATATTGGATTAATAACGATTGGCATAGAAGCTGTTAAATAACTTCTCCTCGTCCTCATGTTGCTAGCAAATACTAATGTCGTTATGTTATTTTTTGGTTTATTTGAAGAATACTTAATGAGAGAGGTGACTGCTTTCCAATAGTTCGAAAAAAGGCATGCGAGTTGGACTAAAACCAGATCAAATAAGTTCTGGTACTGTGTAGCGGCAATGTTTCACCCTCGATCATAGAAATAGATCTCACCCTAACATGCGTTGAGTTACTTTGTAGGATGAACACCAGTAAAGTCAATCATAGAAATATATATATCAACCCAACATACGTTAAGTTACTTTGTAGGATGAACACCAGTAAAGTCAATCATAGAAATATATATCAACCCAACATACGTTAAGTTACTTTGTAGGATGAACACCAGTAAAGTCAATCATAGAAATATATATCAACCCAACATACGTTAAGTTACTTTGTAGGATGAACACCAGTAAAGTCAATCAGAGAAATATATATCAACCCAACATACGTTAAGTTACTTTGTAGAATGAACACCAGTAAAGTCAATCATAGAAATATATATCAACCCAACATACGCTGAGTTACTTTGTAGGATG
>NW_013666008.1:184326-194025 GCF_000517525.1 Limulus polyphemus | reverse complement strand
CAGTGGGAGGTGATGACTAGCTGCCTTCCCTCTAGTCTTACACTGCTAAATTAGGGACAGCTAGCGCAGATAGCCCTCGTGTAGCTTTGCGCGAAATTCCAAAACAAACAAACAATATAAAATCTGGTGATTAACAAATTAATTAAGATTTTGAAGACATCATTTATATTAACAACTGAATAACTGAGAATAGTTAATCTAAAACTTCCTATTACTTATTGTCATCATTTATATATTAATGCATTGCTAATTAGTCTATATAGAAGAGGACGTTATTCGTTTATTGTTATTGTTTGCTGTTTTGTTTTTGGCAACCACATGCACAATTCATTCTCTTCCTATTTTATTTGTGTTTTTGTGTTCAAGAAAATGCTACTCTTCGAAAGAACTCAAGTTTTTACTACTTTTTTTGCAACTCTGTTTGTAGTGATTCGCAGCCTTACTTCAAAATTGTTTTCATTTATAAGTTTCTGTCACAGTCTATGACATCATTGGGTGTCATTACTTTTCGTAGCCACCACTGCAAGATCAAAGCGTCAGTAGTTAATAAACGTGGCTGTAAATACAATAATTTGTTGTAATTTTTACTCTTATTGCTCCGATTTCATTACAAAAAACCTAGATATACTTTAGAAAATTTATGAAGACATTAATCCAAACCACCTAAAAAAAAAACAACAACAACAAAAATCATCGAATCAACCAATCAGACATGCACAAGTGAATTAAAATAACCTACTGCTGTAATTAAAACAACATTCAATACATAAAACTTAAAATAAAGAAATGTTGTAGCTCCGCTTCAGTTTTATAAATTTCTGAGGTGGACATCAATATTTTATTTTCCGCTTTGAGAAAAATTTAGAAATATTAAGTAACTGGCATATTTTTTAAGAGAAGCAGCTTTTTTTTGGACTTTTTGTAGCCTTACGAACATAATCATAGAACTAGGTCCAATTGAAACAATTAAATCTAGGAGGCTCCGAAAACAACACAACAGAAAGGAACGGTAATTGAGCTTAATCAGGAATTGAAGTTGAAATGTTAGTAAATTATTCTAAAGGAACACCATCAAATTATGACGCGTTTATTTACATTTTTTTTCAGCGTTCAACAGCCCCCAACTGAAAAAGTGACAAAACGGTGCAGATCACACAATAATTACTAGTGTACAAATCATCATAGCTGACTCAAGCAGGTTTTGTAAAGCATTAAGTTAAATGAAGTAAGCTTAAAACCCTCCCTTTGATACACTCAACCATGGCCGATTTCCCGAGGGCAGGGAGTTAAGTAACTTGAGGTTTGTCTTCAGATCATTCAACTCTGTCATCTACACCTAGCTATTTCATAAACTTCACGAATATGAAAAGAGGAGATGCTTTATAGGACATGTTTTGTTTTGATTTTTACTAAAGTAATCAAAGCTTTGTATTCGAATATTTAAATGTATGAATTAAAATCAGTAAAAACAGTCCAAAAAAAGGCTTAGCGAGGAAATAAATACACAACATAAAGAGAAGGAAATGTTTCTTCAGGTTAATTTAAATATCTGCAGGCTTTCTCTTCGAGTGTGTGTGTTTATTTCTTCACTACTTCATATTTGGCTGTTTTCATTAATTATAACCTTATTAGTTGACATGCATTCAATACAAAATGAAGATATAAGTGCGTGAAAGGCGGAAACACAGACAAACAGTAGATCCTCGGTGAGTGGCACATGGAGTCAGATTTGAATGTTGAATACCCTATGCCAGCGGTTCTCAAATTTTAGTAATCCGAGGACCCCTTTTTACTTAACCTTTTTTTTTTTAGCGGACCCCCAAACCTATCGATATTTTTTGTTTTGAACAAAAGATTCCGTGTACATGAAAAGCTGTGTTCCAAAGTTAAAAGTTTTAATTCATATAAATTCAATTTTATGAAGAATATTTTTTCTTCTATAAATAGTATTTCTATTAAATTTTGGACCTGGATCTCCTGGAGTACCTCGCGGACCCTAGTTTGAGAAACGCTGCCCTATGTAACTCCTCGCGTTACCATAAGGATGCCTTTGAAATTTGATAAAGATCAATAGAATAGTACGTAGAACATACAGTACCCCAAAGTGTGATGTAGGGAGAACATACAGTGCCCCAAAGTGTGATGTAGGAAAAACATACATACCGACGACAGACTCATGGAATGGCATGATGAGGTCAAATCGAACGTCAAACCAGTGTAAGGATGCATACTCAGTTTGGTTAAGATCGTGCAAAATGTGCAGACACGAAAAGTGGACACTCAGATGATACTTCTACTTTATTATTATATATATATATATATATAAATAATAAGATAATCAATGGGAAAAAAATACGTGAACGATCTCTTAAAAACAAACATTGTATATAATTACAGCTTATTGACATTACAAACATCTATAACAAGCTGAAACTAATCAGAAACAAATAGCATATTCTTGGAAATTTATGTTGTTGATGAGCAAAGAAGTATAATTCAATAAATCGGTTCTCTTGAAACTCTCCATTTTCAGTGGAAATTGGTTACAAATGCAATATATTGTTTGCTTCTAATTAAATGTTAGAGAAAAGTGTTATATATAGAGAGAGAGATCAGTCTCTTGTCCTTTCTTATGTGTATACTTTATGTTGATCACAGTCGAAACATATTTAAATAAGATTATATATCACTACACCCCATTCTTTCAAGTCTTACTGACTGTGTAGGAGGTCTAATGCTGTTTATCAAGAGCACGGTTTCCTCGTTAGGCATATTTACTTCTACCATATTTTGAATTTCTATGATCCTTTAACTCAATCCAGGAGTAATACAAGAAATAACTTTGTACAGTGTGGCATGTATACACATACACACACATATACAGTTGTTGAACAAAAAGTAGAAAAAACAGCTTTAAGATGTACCCAACTTTCCCTAGATATTATTCCAGTGACCTTTCAGACAGGTTGTTTCTATTATTTAAACACATTTAATCCTTTCTCGCGTTAGTTGTTATGCAACGTGAGAATGAAGTGTAAATTAACTGTCTTTCAAAGAGGATACACTGTAGAAGCCCGATTAGTAAGGTGCTTTGATAACTCAAATAACAGAACTTCATGACTTTTCAAGATCAACATTATCAAAGATTACTACAGCATAACGGTTATCCCATAAGTCTTATCAGGTAAATGTAACACTGGTAAGAAGACCATCATGAACGAGCGAGACCGTCATGCGTTGCGTCAAATCGTTTTCTAAAGGAATGTCTCTTAATTTTTCAGAATATCTTTCACGAACTTGTACTTGCTCTACTATAAGGAATTGAAGCGGATATAAGAATCCAAAGTATGGTCACACGTTATTAATCCGCTTTCACTGAATGTTTCTTTATTTTTTCCCCTCAACTTCTGTATGTATCATAGCAAACTATACTAGATTTGCAATTGAAGCCATAGTTCTGAAAATGATGAATTTGCATCTTAACCAGTGTGTTTTTTATAAAGTTGTATAACAACAACTTCATCATACTTTGCATCGTTAAATTCAGGTTTGTTAGTTATTGATAAACTTTGAACATATTCATTCTTGACTTACTGCTGTTTTCGCAGTTCATATGTGAGTAGAATTTGTTATTATAACGTTAGAAAACGTCCTAGTTTAACAGTTTTTTAAGTGTTTGAGCGTAAGTGCAAATTATTTTGTAAGTTATTTGAAAAAAGTTGAAACACTTCTAGTAGAAAGGTCGAGCATTCATTTGTTTGTTGAACTTCGCGCATGGCTATTCTAGAGCTATATGTGCTAGCCGCCCCTAAAGTGATAGACATGAGGGGAAGCAGCTATTCAACACCACCCACTGCCAACCCTTGACCTACTCTTTACCAACCAATAATGAGAATGGTCATCACTGAAAGGGCGAGCATGTTCGGTGATGGAATTCGAACCCGCGACCCGCAGATTGTGAGTTGAGCGCCCTAAGCAAGGTCGAGTGTTATTATAAACCTAACTAATTGGGGTTTAATCATAGTAACATTGAACATCAAAACCAAAACAACATTAATGAAATTTCACATTTTTCTAGATGTTCTCTTTTTAATTATGCTTAAGTAACTTATATTCATTCATAAATATATGACATCTAAAAAAGAGTGAACAGAAAGATATCTGTTTTGGCTCTAATGTGAAGGCAGGAGCAATCAAAACAGTCAGGTGTATAGAATTGATTATAAGTTAATCCATGATATACGTTTTATTAGAATTCTCCACCAAGCAATCTTTGATTTCAATCTGGATGTTCAGGCAATTGATTTTCGTTATCAAAAAGCCTTGAGCTACAGAATTTTATCATGAAAATTTGTTTCCAGCATGACAATTCTAACAACATTCAGTGATCTTTGATTCTAATCCGCCGTGCGATATCCTCTGTTGTTTATAATTACGGCATGCAAGCCCTCCAGTGGCACAACGGTAATTCTGAAAGCTTATAACGCAAGAAACTGGGTTTCGATACTCTTGGTGGGTACAGCATAGATATTCCATTGTACAATTTTGTGTTTAACAAAAAACAAACAAATAAATACTGCACGCATTGTAATTTTCTGATGATCTTATGATCTGCTGTGTCAAACTACTCAGCAGCCTTTGATCCAGTATGAGGTGTGAGTTCCTAGCTCTACTCAGTAGTCTATAAAAAACAGCATACCTTGCGATATCTTTGCTTTACTCAGTGATCTTTAATTTAGCATATCGTTCCATCTACAGAATCTACTCAGTAGTTTTTGAATTCAACATGCTTTGTGGTCCACAATCTCTACTCAATGATCTTTGATTCCAGCCTGCTTTGTGATTTCCTGGCTCTAATCAGTAGTCTTTGAGTTCATCATGTCTTTGCAATCTGCAATCTTTAGTCCTTGATCTTTGATTCTAGCATTTTTTGAGAACTAAAGGCTTTTTTGAACGATTTTTATTTCGAATGTCTTAATAAGCCTAGTATTCTAATATGGAAATTTTCAGAATAATTATTTGGCCAGAAAATCAAATTATAAGTAATATTTTTTTACAAAAATTATCTGAAACAGTACCAAGGTGTAATAAGTCTTTGGAGAGCTATGATTTATAATACACTAGCTGAGTTACCCGGCGTTGCACGGTGAAAATTTAGATTTAGATCAGTATTTTTTCAGCAAATTATTCAGTAGGTAGACAAAAGCTGTGATGCGAGAAATAAAAAAGCATTTAATCAAAAAAAGCTTTATTTGAAATTAGATCGTGTTTGAGCTTATCTTATTCTTTGAGCCTGAAGTCGTACATCATGTTGCTCCTCTGTTTCCTGCTCCCTGTAAGTTATTTGTTTTGATTTTTGTGCTTGAAGTCTGGTTTGACGTTGTTCAGAAATTTCTTTTTGTCTATATCCAGCTTGCTTTGATGATTCTGACTGAACTCTGGTTTTGTGCTGTTCAACAGTTTCTTGCTGTCTTTGAGTAGCCTGCCTTTCAGCTTGAGCTCGAAGTCTAACTTTACGTTGTTCCAAAGTCTCTTCCTGTATATGAGAAGCCTGTCTTTCAGCTTGTGCTTGAAGTCTTTGATTGCGTTCTTCTTCTGTTTCAGCTGCTCTTTGTGCTTGCATTCTTTTAGCGGCAGAAGACTTTCCATAGGAAGGGCGTTTTTTAGGTGGCATAATCACCTGTAGCACAAAACAGTAATTTGCAATTCACAAAGTTACTAAATCACTTGTGAAACCACTCAGCACTATTTAAAGAAAACTGTTTTTGGACAGACAATTGACAGCAAGGTGATCTGAGTGTTTCCCGTCATAATGCTTTCTATGTGCAAAACGTGCTTATGTTTGTATGTTTATTACAAAAAATGGCGCAATAATCATTAATTGTCAATTTCGTCATTATTAAGTTATTTTAAAATTTGTAAGTTCAATCGTTTGGTTTCCTATAGCGAACAAAATAAACAAATAAACAAACTTCCTCTTTTATATATATGTATTATTCAGGGTTGATTTATACTGTATTTTCACGTGTGCTTTACTAATAGTAACTTGGAAAGATTGAATTCTCCACAAATATGTTTTTTTTATGGTTCAGCGCTAAGGTTGAGAAACTATAGCTGAAATTCAAGGCTCGATCCCAGTGGTTGGCACTTTGCGTTAGTAATATGCAAGCAATGTGTTACACTGAACAATATTATGTATTATCTTTCATTCATTCCTAAAGTAGTATTAGAACTACAATCACAGCAGTTTCATTTCTAACATATTGTTCAAGAAATTTCCACAATATTCTAGGACTTGTGCCTCATTGCAAAATTTAATTTCAAATATCACAGTAGTTAAGCTTACATTGAACGAGCGTTTTATGTCCGTCATTGTGAAAGGATTTTATACTTTCCAGATGAGACTCCTAGCAACGGTTATCAAATGGTGCTATTAAGCACTCGTGGTGTAAAAACTAGGGAGTTTTACCAGTTAGCTAGGCAGACGTGAAAGCTAGGTCATATATATATATTTAGATACTATGCATACTAAAGCATCTAGTGAATGATATGATTTCTATCTTTTTATTTTAATGTTAATGTAACACATCTAATACCTCATATCTGTAAGCAATAAAACAACCGGAAACAATGAAGTTCTTCTGTAATTCTTCTGTAAATATATGAGTTAAAGAGGAGGGTGTAAATTCACCTTATTTTAAACATGGTTTTAGGATGCAGTAAAAACACGCTATTTGCACGTGAAAGGGATAAAGTAAAAAAAAAACTGTTATTTTTTTAAAACTGTAAATTCTTTGCATTCTTGCTCAATAAAAAATACATAAAACAAATAGAAAGTGAAGCTGCTTTCAAAGCTTTAGCTCTTAGGGCAGTTTTTATCGAAATTTCTCATAGAACAAAAACATAAACTTTATGTTTTCGATAAACTAATAATTTTTCAAAAATTGAAGAAAATCATTATTTGATAAAAAAAAATCCAAATAAAACAAAAAATACTTTCCAGAGAATTTATGTTTCGAAATTGTGTAAGGATAACACTTTTCAAGTTAAAAAATATTATTTCTCACAGATTGCTGAAAGTATCAAAAAGTTATTCAACGTTAATGTTAATAAAAAGATCCACTTATGATAAAACATTGGTAACTTGATGAATTAATCAGATACAAAAAACATCCACTTTTCTGATTTCGCTAACATCGATGACAGTAAACAGTTTGTTTTTAAACACAAACATTATAATGAGTTATGTCTGGGGTGTTCGTTACGGGAATTCAAAACTAGAATTTAGCGTTGTGAACTTTCAAACTTTCAAATCTGCCACAGCTGGAGTAACGACATAGTTATTTTTAAGCAATTCGTTGGCTGCCGTGTCTTTTATATATATATTAAGACTTTAAGAGTACTGATAATTAAAGAAAAAATGTCATCTTAATATAAATTTCTCTGTTTGTGTAAAACGAGACTAAAAGTGACATTCTCGTTATTTGTTTGTTTTTAGTTACCGCTGGTGGTATCGAACCCTGAATTCTAATGATATAAGTTTTCAAGCCTGTCTACTGAGCTATCGGAAACAAACCTATGAAACATGCATGAAAAAAGAAAGTTATTAATGAAAAAATTAGATGTAACTTTTATGTCTGTGATAACAAGTTACTAATTAATTGACAATGATATACTAAATATTATAGCATAGAAAAATTGTATTCTTTTCTAAACTCTATATGACGTCAGTTTTTGACGTTTGAATAAAAGTTATTTTAAATGGATAAGCAGCATTACTGTGGATGGCATGTAAAATCTACATTGTCTATGAAACTCCCAATTAATGTAGTATTGTGTATTGCATTAAGTACGGCCTGGCATATCCTGATAGTTAGGGCACTCAACTCCCAATATGAGTGTCGCGGGTTCATACCCCGAACATGCTCTTCAGTTACTTTTTTACGAACGAATAGTGAGATTGACCGTCATCTTATATCGTCCCCCAAGATTTGGATGGTATTGATTAGGTGCCTTCCCTCTAGTCTATCCCTTTAAAATTAGGGGCGTCTAGCGCAGATAGTCCTCAAATAACTTTGCGCGAAATTCAAAACAAACACATCATTAACTTTGAAAACTCATATATTTCAGTGGTTTTTATTAAGAGCCTTAGTTTTCTGTCTCTTTTTTTTTTTCACTTGTACGGCCTCTAGGCCTTCGTATTAGAAATCCACGGTCTGTTAACATAAGTGTCGTTGTGTGGAACGGTAAAATTACGGTGGCTGAAGTTTTGTCAAGCTTTTTAAGACGAATACTTACTGCGAAGTTCAACAAACTTTAAACTAGTTTTTATTTTATTAAACTGGTTTTTTGTAATATATACATACGCTTAGTTTCGTAGGACGACTCGTGTTTCTTCTCATCGTATTGATGGGATGTGTCTGCTCTAACGCATAATAGTTGGACAAAAGTAGAGCACCGGTGCCGTGTTTAACCTGCCACCATGTCACGTGACTATGTTTGGAATAACTATAAAACCATGTCATTTTCGACAACGAATTCAGTGTCCAATAAGCTTCTTTTGTGGAACTATCATTTCTCATCTGAAGTTATCTTAAAACTGATAAACATGAGCTTGGGCAGGAAAAGAATGGTACGTACATTAAGCTGTGATATTATTGTTATTGTATTAACAAAGATCGCTAAATGCATCTTATATAAATTAATAGCTAACTTCAGTGTTTCATCATTCGGGTATTTCAACTTATTAAATTAAAATTAGCTTCCGATTGTTTGTTTGGGCTATCTGTGCTCTGCCCATCACGGATATCGAAACCCGGTTTCTAGCGTTGTATGTGGGCAGACATGCCGTTGAGCCACTGGGGGCTTAGCTTCCGATCAGAGCAGGCTATTTGTTTAGCTGGTAATGAGTATAGTTAAATAAATATAATTTTCTTGCGTTCTTACTTGTAAAAATTAGAATGCATTGTTTCATCTGTTGGGTATTCTCGTTCTTAGTGATACTTTCGGCCTTAAACCCACTAATATCTCACGAGATTCAGTCCTAACGCCACATTTGAACTATAAGAAAAAGATGCAAATCAAAAATACTAAAATTAGATATATATCAAATGATATAACCATCACTATTAATGAAAGTAACAATAAATAAATATAAAGCTATCCCTTCCTTATATATGAAATACACAAAGCTGTTAGCTTCAAGAACCGTTGTAGATTTAATGTTCACAGATCAACGTAATTAATTTGGCTAGCGAAAATCAATGGAAATAATATATGATAACGTCTAATCTTAATACATATATAAAATAAAGCTATTTTATACATTATTAATCAACAGTCGTACTATCGTCTTTTCTCCATTATTTTCAGAGTAAACTGCAGTGTTTGGCAGTATTTTTCGCAGTCTGTGCTCTAGTCAAGGCTGAAGATCCTAATGAAAGTGACGCAGCTTCTGATAATAAAAAAGATCTCACTACAGCAGAGACTGGCTACGGAGGTGGAGGTTATGGAGGATACGGTGGAGGAGGTTATGGTGGCGGTAAAGGAGGCTACGGTGGTGGAGGGTACGGTAGCGGAGGACATGGTGGATACGGTGGTGGAGGGTATGGTGGCGGAGGACATGGTGGATACGGTGGTGGAGGCTATGGTGGCGGAGGACATGGTGGATACGGTGGTGGAGGCTATGGTGGATACGGT
>NW_013666008.1:175356-183779 GCF_000517525.1 Limulus polyphemus | reverse complement strand
GGTGGCGGAGGATACGGGAGCGGTAAAGGAGGATACGGTGGTGGAGGTTATGGAGGATACGGTGGCGGAGGATACGGGAGCGGTAAAGGAGGATACGGTGGTGGAGGTTATGGTGGATACGGTGGCGGAGGTTATGGAGGATACGGGGGTGGAGGTCATGGTGGATATGGTGGTGGAGGCTATGGAGGATACGGTGGTGGAGGACGTGGAGGATACGGTGGTTATGGTTGGTGGTGATAGACTCTTAGATTTACCGAAATTCGCCGTATGTTATATTCTCTTTTTTCCTGAGGTTTTAGAAATCGGTTTCAAAAACGTATTGCATGTATATAGATGACGTATTTTTCAGAATGTATTTACAAAGTATCCTGTAAATATATCTGGCTGGAATAGAATTCAACAATATAAGAAAATATATTCTGTAGAATCAGAATATTTAATTGCTTTCATGTATTGAAAGAAAATAAAAAGTTTCAGCATTTTCAACAGCCTAACTCTGATTAATATATTAATTACTATTTATATTATGCGAAAAAAACGAGCTTTAGAGAAATTATATCGTGCCTGCAAATGAAAATACAGTTGATGTTTATCTAAACTTACTTATCATTAAACGGTTTTCTTCCTTATATAATACTTTGCAAGTCTACCTATCACCCAGACCCTATATAAGAAGTGTCTCCGTAAACCTCGATTTACGCTCCTTAAAGTTTGGTAATGAGCATATTATCCATCAACATTTGGAATAATCTAAGTACGTCTAAATCGTATATCGGCTATAAATCAAGAGCATATTACCCATCACATTTGGAATAATCTAAGTACGTCTAAATCGTATATCGGCTATAAATCAAGAGCATATTACCCAACACCATTTGGAATACTCTAAGTACGTCTAAACCGTATATAGGCTATAAATCAAGAGCATATTACCCAACACCATTTGAAATACTCTAAATACGTCTAAACCGTATATAGGCTATAAATCAAGAGCATATTACCCAACACCTTTTGCAATAATCTAAGTACGTCTAAATCGTATATAAGCTATAAATTAAGAGCATATTACCCAAAACTATTTGGAATAATCTAAGTACGTCTAAATCATATATAGGCTATAAATCAAAACTAACTTTTTTTAGATTCATATCTATTTATCTTACGTTAGCACATAATGTCATTACATTTCACTCAGTGTTTTAGAAAATACAGAATGACTACATCACTTCTCCATTAACTACAGTCCTTAGTATAGCTGTAATATAACTACGACAATTTAAATAAAATACATGCAAAATATTTCAATTTTCATCTCTTTATTTCTTTCATGAATTCCGGTTTTCTTCTTTACTTCCAAAAATATGCCTAGAAAGAGTCCTTCTTCATAAACTCCTCTATGTGTTTGTGCGCCACTGATACCCTGAACATAACTGGTGGTTTGAATAACACAGCAAATAACTTAGTTAATGTTTAGTTAGCCAATTAGTCATTAAAAGTGAAATACTAAGACGTATGTTCGCTTTGTGTTTTATCATTTTATAGTGTTTGTTCGTATAGACATAGCCTCGTCGTCTGTAAATCACCAATCATTCCTTCGAATATTTAGGAGTATAATTCATTAATGTTAGTTTTTACTACAGGTTCATATTAAATATATGAAACAACTTAGCATTCTATTTACATTATCAATGTTTTAACTGACTACAAAATAACTTGTCATGCTTTGACTTGGAATCCAAAATCTCTTTTTTTACCCTAAACGGTTGATGATACACTTCTTTGAAATGCCTTTAGATGGTCAAATTTAATAAGTAAAGAATGTTGATATAGTTCTTGTTTTACGAGAATCAATGATCTCATACCTCACGCGGCTGGTTCAAAATAATTCTAAATTTTATATTGCAGTTAATCATCGAAAATAATGTATTTAAACAACCATCTGTGTATCTAAAATAGGAAGTACAATAATCACACTTTCAAATACACTTCAAGAAAGCTGAAGAATATCTGATTCAGAGGACTGAAGTACACGTACACAGGCTGAATGTTAGTTTTTAAAAACTGTTTTGATCTTCTGTTCAATACGCCAAGAATGATTCAGGGATTATACTACCGGACTGGGGCTCTGTGGGTCCAACGTTCGCGTCCCGCTACTTAAAAAAAAATATATTACGCTCCGCACTTTGGAGTCGTGGGTGCGTTATAAGGGAGACGCATTATTTCATCAGACAGGAGTAGCTCAAAACTAGCTGCCTTCCCTCTAGCCTATCATATCGAAATTAGGAACTGCTGGTGTAGACAGTTTTTGAGTAGATATGTGCGAATGTCAGAAAACAAACAAACACTTTTCAGTTGTTTGTAAAATAGTAAAAGTTCATAACAAAGTACTTTACTAAATGAAAGTTAATAATATCAGTGAAGTTATAAACCGGTTTGTCCATTTACGTACAATTTATGCTATATTACACTGAGCCAGACGATTTCCTCTTCAATTTCGAAATAGAATCTTCCGCTACAAAAAATGTTAGTTCAAAATGCCTTACAGTTTACAGTGTTTAGGAAGTAAAATATGTTAACAATGGTGTAATTACGAAATGATAAAGATCAAAGTTTATTAACAAACTTGTAACCAAATTAAAGAAGAAATTAATTAAGTAATATTAAGTTCAAACTTCTATGGTAAATGGATAAGTAACATAGTACGAGAGTCATGTGCAACATTACAAACTAAGTAAAAATATTCGATTTCATGGAATTATACATAAAGTTTTGCTGTAGCAGGAAAACAGTTGAAAAGTTAATTACAAAACTTCCTGTGTCGGGTTCTGTGATGTGTATAAGAAAGCACAAGACTTTAACCGTGATAGGCTACTAAACATGCTTAGTCAATCTCACTATTGGTGATTAATACTCTTTGGTTGCCCTTCCTCTGGCCACCGATTTTAAGTTAAGGGTGACTACTCCTGAACTTGGAAGCTCTAACCTGGCCATTTACCCCAGATTTGGCCTAAGGAAATGTGCAGGTTAATACTACCAAAATACCAACAAATTTACTGTTACTAGAGAAATAAAAACACTCAAAACAACTACCCAATGCTATTCAGATTAACAGAAAAAAATCAAATTCTTTACCAACATTATAGCCCCCCTCTCGAAATGGCACAGCGGCATATATGCGGAGTTACAATCCCGAAAAAGAATCACTCAGACATGGTAATCAAACCAGCCCACAATGGCAAGAACTGTGCTCGTGTGACAACGATATCTTTACATACAAGAAGCTCTAACACAACTGAACAATCCCAACTTCTACAAGACACTCGAAAAAGATCAAACCTATTACATTTACGCGTCAGAATGTGTCACTTACTGCTTCCAGTGTAGAAAGCATCACAACCTATGATCGTTTTCGTGAACACCTTCGATCTGTAAGAGAATGCTCCATTGACCTCCCAGTTCCTAAGCACTTCAGTCCTCCTGACCACAATGGTACCTCCGACATGGTAGTCTTAATCATGAAAAATACACCACTCAACAAGTTAAAACGAGAAAATCTTGAACACCGTCTTATCTTCCAACTCAACACCAAGTCCCCTTACAGTATTAATGAAATATTTACTTCTAAATAATTATAAAACTCTTTCAACCTTTTTTCTAATTTTATTCCTTTAAACCCTTTCATTAGGTGCAATTACCTTACCTCTTATTCCTGGTTAAATCTTCCTCTTCAACCTTATCTATGCGTTAATCTTCTCCTTCCCATAAATATTTCCCTGGATTATCATTATAGTTTACTATAATTTATATTTTACTTCATTACCCATTCAAGCCGTCTCCAGCCATTATATTTTACTACGCTATTATTTTATTATTTTGCGAATTGATGTTTATTATTTTCCTGTGTTTATATTTCCAAATCCAATTTTAGTTATTCTAATTACTTTTTCCATATTCTTGCTAATTTAAATAACCTTTATGTAATAAGTTCAAAATGCTTTTATCAGCATTTTTGCTATCGTGCTCCACGTTGAACGTGCGTAATTAAAACATTTGTAGTTTCTCACCTTTCAATGATTCTCTCTGAACCTAATTCCATTGTAATACGGTATTTACTGCCTGATGAAAGGCGTCTGCTCGAAACGTCGCACAAAATAAAGTAGAAAGCATTTTCATTTAGATGTGTCAATACATTTTTATTACCATTTAATCAAAACATCCGCTGCATTCTGTCCAGAGAAGGGAATTATCATCTCCACTGTCTGCTTCAGTACAAAGTGACGAAAGTTTTCATTTATATAAGATCGATATCAAAACCTAATAGACTACCAGATAGATGTTTTAGTTTGATACAGTATCTTGTAAACGCATTCCGAATGAGACTGTTTAAAACTGCAGTGCTAGTTATCTAATATTTCTAAAATATAGGTAATATTCATTGATAAATCGATCTTTATGTAGCTTTATCTTCATCTATACTTAATATTTTGCCTCAAAAAAAAAAGCTCTGAAATCTTTATAATTAGTGCTTTCGTATAGTATCATTTCCGCAACTAAATTCCAAGCTCAGTTTTTTGGTGATTCTACCCCTAATACAAAATATTACCTAATTTGCCGACAAGGCAGGTGTTAAAAATTAAATATTAAAAGGATTAGTTATTATAAACGCTGTCATTCGAAATATTTGTTACTATTACTTTATTTAAAACTTAATATTGTAAATCGAGATTTTAAATGTGATAAGCTATTCCTATTTTGGTGGTAGAACGTGGCCCACAGGATTAGTTTGTCAGACTGTGAACTTGAGGGTACATGGCTGACGCCTAGTTACCGCCAAAAGAAAAAAATCGTGCTCTGCACTTTGGGACCGTGGATACGTTATAAGAGTTACAGTCAACTCCCACTTTTCGATTAGAATAGCCCACAAATGTTGGTGATGGATGTTTACTGGCTGCCTTCCCTCTAGTCTACAGCTTCAAAATTAAGGATAGCTAACTCAGATAGCTCTAGAGTAGCTTTGCGCGAGATTCACCAATACAGACAGTCTATTTTGTTTTATGTTTTGCCTTAATTGAGAAAAAGCTGATACTTCCTTTAAGTAAATGTTATTGCACATGTATTGAAGTGTTTAAAGATGTTTTTCAACGACAAATTGAGAGAATTTCGCACAAAGCTGTACAAATAGTATAACATTTCCTAATTTTGAACTTATATAGACTAGATAGAAGATGGGTAAGCAATCGCTAACTCTATGGTTACTATTATCTGACCGATAAATGACATTTGCCTGCCATTTTTATAACCCAAATACTGAACGCGTTTTTGCGGCAAAGGGACTCGAACTATAGGTTCTGAGACTACGAACTATTGGTTTTCAGATGAACAGTCCAGCTACATGCTAATACGTTTCTTTGATTCCTAGCACTGTTAACTATCTAGCAGTTTGGTTAAACATATATATATAATTAAAAATACATTTTAACAAAGCGTATTAGAATATGTTTTATAAAAGTATTATACTATAGCTTATACCTTATGGATATTTTAAAAACTGTAGATATCGCTACTTACAATATTTTCCGTAACATTAAGGCTTAGTTCATGCTTGATGGTTTGTTACTTTTGAAATACCAGTTGCGAAAGCTGATAAAAAATTTAAAAATCTGAAAAATTGCTTCCCTTTATCATTATACTGTTTGCTTCATGAAAAATGATTGACTTATTATGCTGTTTATGACAAGCACTAAATGATAATCCATTAAAACAGCCAACAAACATTACTATTGGAGATGCTGGCACTACTCTAACTACGAATGTACCAAAATTCGAAGCAACGAATTTAATATTAATGCATATTGGTACAAAAACACTGAATGATGGTGATATGTAGAAGGAGTTCCGAGATAAAATAATACAATTTACCATATAATACGGAAGCTTAAGCTTAAAACATTGAAATTTGAAAGAATAGTGAACGAGATAAAATCCTCAAATGAGGCTGGCTTTCATGTTAAATTAACGTGATTATCAGCTATTTCAACTAGAAATAAACAAGCAACAGTGCACAATCCAGATGTGTGCTTATTTCATAACAAATCTGGTTGTGAATTATATCAGTTACTGATAAGGTGACCAGACTTCCAAACCGAAAAACCGCGACAGTCCAGCTCTTGTCACTAATTTCAAAATGGTTATTACAAATCTGAAATAATTTAACTTTTATTTAATTTAATTTATTGAACTGTTTCACAATATTCCCAAATATACTAACATTGGCATTGTTTTTGAAATGATTTCAAATACTTGTTTTGGAAATAGATACAAAACAAATAGTCAAATTATACATCCAAAGAATCTTTAATTATTCACTTTATCCAATTCATCTTAAAATGGGTTAGTTCATACCTGGATTTATCTAAGTATCTCTAACATTTCCAAACATACTTCTTTTAAGTTATACCATTACTTTGAAACATTTTAGCCATATTTTTGTGAAGAATGAATGAAACATAGAAACTCTTGTTTTCCATATAGTTTAGTAAATGTAAAGTGAGTTTTGATGATGAACAATGTCCTAAAATTCTCATCATTCAGACCTGGTTCGACCTTAATTTTTCACCACGCACAGAATGAATTTTCGAAATATTTTAGCGGCAGGAGAGTACGTGTTATAACAATGAGCAAATCAAGTAGGCCTATTACATTTGTGGTTCAATGTAGCTGACAGTTTGATGTCTTTACCAAAAAACGGGACTTATTTTTTGTCCCGAAAAAGGTTCTCGGGACACTAGGACAAATTACCAAAAAACGGGACTATCCCCGCAAAACCGAAGCGTCTGGTCATCCTAGCCACTGACGACGAGGGATGACTTCATTGTGAGAAAATAGCGTCTCTCCTCTAGGGTCAGAAGCAGCTCACAAAGCTGGCATGAGAGTGAAAAGTTGATCACGCCGTTTAAATATCAAGTTTCCTGTTTGTGTTTCTTTATAAACATGAAAAGCCAGCAAATCCAAATAGCAGTTGGAATGAAGAGGTTCATGATTCAACCGTTTTGATTCCATGGTTTTAGTCCAACACGGAGTAAATGTAATATTTACTGACCTTCTTCCCTGAAGTGTCAGATCTCGTTGGCTTGTATCAGCAGCATAGTCCAACACAGAGTAAATGTAATATTTACTGACCTTCTTCCCTGAAGTGTCAGATCTCGTTGGCTTGTATCAGCAGCATAGTCCAACACGGAGTAAATGTAATATTTACTGGCTTTCTTCCCTGAAGTGTCAGATCTCGTTGGCTTGTATCAGCAGCATCTTTCCATACTAGCAGAATCAAGCCTTCACGTTTCACAAAACGTAAAAGGCGACTCTTTGAATCTCTACCTCATATAGACAAGAATAAGAGTGGTCAGAAGACGTTGCAGTTAGTCTGGTGAGCCTGCTTTATCCAATACGTCAAACTTTATTAGCAGAGTATCGCTAACTTACTTAATTGAAACTTTTAACGATATAGAATATACTGGTATAAGAAACTCTTCTGAAATATCACATCCAAACTTAGCTATTGCACAGCCTTTGTCATACAACTGTACTTCAAGAAATAAAATAATAACTACCATAACGTTCCAGAGGGAAAAAACAAAACACGTCATGCTATCCATCTGCGTTGGCTTGCTTATAGAAATTTCGTCAAGAAATTAATGTCGCTTTTTTAGATGAAAAACCCCGAACAACTTATATATCAAAACAAAACATTTAGTAAATGAAATGGTCTCCATTCTTATCAATGATGTTTTTCCTTCTTACAATCAGGTTGTTAATGCCCTGATTAAAGAAATCACTTGGCTTTGAAGCAAAAGAAAAAAAAACATGTCGATGTCCTCTTTAACACTTTCCACATTTGCATACGTTTTCTCATTAAGATCGTGTTGCAGCGAACTAAAAAATGGTACTCTGATGGTGCCATTTCTGGAGAATATGGTGGGTGGTGGAGAACTACCCATGACAAACTCCATAATCTTGTGTTGCGTTAAACGTGCCACACGTAAACGTGCATTGTCGTGGAGAAGAACACATTTCCGATTGACGAGTGAAGGGCGTTTTTGATGAAGGGCTTGATTTAAACGTTTTAGTTGCTGACGACAGATCTCTGCATTGACAGTTCACTGTGGATTGAGGAGTTCGAAATGAATTACTCCTTTGAAGTCCCACAAAATGCAAAGCGTCACTTTCTGCGGATGGAGTCCGTGTTTTGGGGTCAGAAGAAGTTTTTGTCTAGGACTGAGCCATTGTTTTGACGTTTAAAATTCGCATAGAGAATCCATTTTTCATCACCGATGACATTTCTGTCTAAAAATCGTTCACACGCATTACATGCCAGAAGAGACGAAGCGACGTTCATACGTTGGAAACGACGATCATCGGAGAGTTCG
>NW_013666008.1:164256-174956 GCF_000517525.1 Limulus polyphemus | reverse complement strand
TCCTTAGATGTTTACGTATTGTTTCATGAGAGACATATAATTTCAGGGCCATTTCACGAGTGTGTTGCCTTGGGTCAGTCTGAACGCTTGTTGAGTCTAACCCAAGGCATCAGTATCAATTCCAACATGTCGGCCTCTGCCATCACAGTTTTTAAGGCTAAAGTCACCTGAACGAAATTTGCTGAAACATAGTTGACACTTACGAACGTTCAAAACATTTCCATAAACTTTTTTGATATTCTTTGTGGCTATAGAGGCATTGTTTCCCTTCTTGTATTCAAATAGCATTACATGCCATGCCGAATGCGTGTCTCATCGTGTGCCATCATTATAAGATATTAGAGTACACTAAACTTCACACATTATATAGGCTACACTAACATGACGTTTGAGCGGTACATTTAACTATTATACCTGATGTACGTTTTTTTGTTGTTGTTGTTTTTTTAGATGGGTAATGTAAGTGTTCCAAAACGCGACATTAATTTTTTGACGACCTAATACATATAAATATCAAGAATATGAGTTATAGATGTTTTCCTACAAGTTTTTTCTAAACATATCCTATGACAATTTCGTCTCTACTGGAAGAGCTTGTGGATTTTTAACTTTAGCTGTACAAAAGATTTAACTTTGTTTTGTATCTCGGTAGTTCAGCGGTAAGTATGAGGGCTTATAATGCTATAATCGGGTTTCGATACCCGCGGTAAGCATAGCTCAGGTGGTTCATTATGTAGCTTTGTGATTAACAACAAACCAACAACAAACAAAACTTGACCATCGTGCTACGAGTAACTTAACTTTACGTGTTAAGAATGACTTAGATTTACCTTAGCGTTAAGAGTGACCTAGCCTTACCTTAGTACTAAGAGAGACTCAACTTTACCTAAGTGTTTCGAGTGACTTAGCTTGACTTGAACGCTGCGAGTTAACAAAAGTCATTTAGTGCTGTGTGCTACTGACTTTTAGTGTTACTAAAACATAATTCATGAATGGAACTGTAAACTCCATATGATTTCAAAAAAGTCGAACACTATTTTACTAGAATATCATGTAGAAGTTCTAGGTGCTCACGAACTTCGTCAAAATCAGTTGACCCCCAAACGACATATTCATGAACATTGTGAGACAAAAGTGTAGTAAATACAATTCAATGAATGGGTAATTTAAAATGACGTCAAGTCGTACTCTCACCTAGACGTTATAAGGAAAATATTTTTAGTTAATAGAGAAATCTCAAAAATTCTTATTTATTTCTGTTTTAACCAGTACTTTTAAAAGCTTCAATATCCAATACGATTCAATTACCTAATTTCTTTTAAGGCTAATATGACACTAAGTTTTTTGTATGTTTAACATAAGTAAGTTTAACCAATTAATGAACCAACAGTTTGTTAAATCGCGTGTGCAATACAAAATACAAAGTGTTACTACCACCACACAAAAGTAAATGAACAAGTTTATGTTATTTTACAAGACAGTTTCTTTTGTTAAAACATTGATCAACCTTTCTGATTCATACAGAAATAATGATATTGATTGACAAAGGGACAATTTTTTCTTACCCAATGATGCGTAAAGATTTGTAGATTCTTATTTAATGTAAGTTTTAATCTCGTTAATGTATACAGGAATGCATGAATAAACTCATTCTTTGGTTAGTTAATGTAAGTTTTAACCTCGTAATGTATACAGGAATGCATGAATAAACTCATTCTTTGGTTAGTTAATGTAAGTTTTAATCTCGCTAATGTATGCAGGTGTGCATGAATAAACCTATTATTTTGTTAGTTAATGTAAGTTTTAATCTCGCTAATGTATGCAGGTGTGCATGAATAAACCTATTCTTTTGTTAGTTAATGTAAGTTTTAATATCGTTAATGTATGCGGGTATGCACGAATAAACTCATTGTTTGATTATTCCCCATACTGCAAAATAAGTAAGATGAAAAACTTTCGGTCAACTCAATTATGAAGCACACTGTATATACAAATCTTCTGGTTCTTTTGAAATTGTCTCGCCGGTGTCTCAGCGGATATAACGCTAAAGTTACTGTTATTTAATCTTAAACAATTGGTTACTGTTCTTTTGTTAATTATGGATCGTTACAATAATTTGGTTAGTTTAAGATATCAACAAAGAATAGATGGATTTACAAGTTTGTTGTCCACTTGAACAATTATAATGTTACACAATGGACTAAATAACTAGTTGAAAAACTCCTTGATTCAGACGTAACCGACCTTTATTTTGAACTGCGTATGAGAGAGAAAGTTATCAGTCAGCACCTAAAGTGAGTGTTCAAACGAAACATAGTGTTGACTGTCACTCTTATAACACACCCTCAATTGAAAATACGGACCGTGTTTGTTGGTAACAACTCTTGAACCGGAGACCCTAGAAATTCCCAATCTGATAGACTAATCAATAGGCCAATAATTTACATGACCTTTAAAGTAAAATGAAATATAAATAGAAAAACAGTGACTAAATATTAGAGATTTATTCTTTATTTGCACCTGTTTTAGAAGCTTGGATTTATGATTTTCTGTAGTTTCCATCATAGTGTCAGAATAATCAGTTTATGCTCAGAACAAAATATTATTTACTTATGAAATATTAAGTGATAAATTAATTATTGATTATTCAAAATATGTATATTATTTAGCGAATATTTTATGACAAGTTCTTTAACACGTTGCTTGTAGGGAGAGCTGGACCCAAAGTTTTTTTATGATCATTTTGAATAAAAATATCAACTCTAATGTTTCTGTTTGCAAAATCATATCAAAATAAAGAATGAATTTATGTTTCTCTGTCGCTTCAAGGAAAACAGTTTAGTGACGTTATCATCTCCAGCAATTTTCGTCTCGTTTCAGAAGCCAGTATGTTTTCATCAGTCCTTTTCCCTATTGAAATATTTTAAAACATGCATTATTTATTTAGAATTTTAAAGTATTTTTACAATTTCCATTAGTGATAATTCAGAACACAATCGATTTAAACAATTACTTGTGTAAGTATCGAAAAACAACGGTTCATGTAAACATCACTCGGGAAAGTGAGAGTTTATACATGTAAAAGTATAGAAACAACAAAGTTCAAGTAACAACAGAACATAAATGGACATTTTTACTGAAAGAAAACTATATTTATATGGTTTCTGTCAGAAGCATTTCAATGATCGAATTTTTCGTGGTTAGTACAAAGAAAAGTGTCGCATGGTTTAACTGTGTTGGCAGGATCAGTAAGAGCTTAAGATTTTGCTAAGTTTCTACGTGTCACTCACCCATGCTCAGGAACTCGTGCTCCGAAACGGCTTTTTGGTTTTTCAATGTAGGAGACTTTTAAGTGTATAAAATATCTTAACAGTGATTTTTGGGGGGCCGAAAAAGTTCCGCTTAGGAAGAAAACTGCTTTTGTGTAAATGAACGTCAGTAATACCGACTTATAAATGTCTATGATTAATATTAAATGCACCAATATACATATATAGGATATTTAGGTGTTGCAAATAATCAAAATAGATATTCTAGTGGATGTTGAGATTGTCAATATTTTACAAGTTGTCTTTGCAGTCGATATTAAGATATCTAATATTTTACAAGTGAGTCACTTTTTCAGTGGGTACTCAGCTAGCCAGTGTCTATTAACCTTAGTTGATAAAGCATTTGACTTGTCCAATGTGTATTGGGGTATTCAATATTTAACAAGCTTGTGAATATACAATCTATTAGGTGATAAGGTAGTTAATACCCACATTATTTAGTCTATAAACATGTGGATAAGTTTTCTAGTGGGTATTGGGTGTTCATTATGTTTTAAGAAACAAAGACTACATACCGTTATTAATAGGTAGAACATAAGGTCAAACTGAATGAAAGTAAACGTTTATTTTCAGTTAAAGGGAAAAATAAAGGCAATCTTATGTAAACTAACTTATAAAAACGCGGAAAGAATATGAATGTCTTCTATTTCAAAAGTAAAATTCATTCAAGAACCGTGTAAGCTATTATTCGTAATAAAACGAATGAGGTATTCTGTATGCCAACAAATATTATATGTATAATCTAAAATCGCCATCTATTAGTCGAAAAACTAACTAAGGAACAGGTTTTGGGAACGCTTTTGGCGATAATTAACACAAACTGTATATGAGGTTTATGTATGGTATTTATTAAGGAAGTGAACAAGAAAACTTTGATAAGTGAAACTGCTCATAAGGCAATTGACAAAATGAGTGTGTGTGGGACAAAGTTCACGAAGAAAATGAAATGAGTCAAGATTCATTAGCTGTTAAGTTATAACACGATAACGAATTATTAAGCCTTAAAGTGTCGGCTCACGAACAACAACAATAATAATTGTATTACTTCTCATTGTAATAGTAGTCTTGTTTTGTTCTTCTTTTGAGCATTCATGGACAAGAATAACGATAATTTTGTTACTTTTTTATTATAATGTTAGTCTTATATACCTACTTCCAAAGCCAGTTATGGTGATCTTTTAAGCGTTAGGACAAATAATAATGATAATTTGTTACTTTCTTTTTACTGTAATACTAACCCTGTCTACATCGATTGTAAGTAATGATAATCCTTTGGATTACTATTATTCGTAATTTTCTTAATATTAACTGGAGTTTATTATTAGATATAGCTATTAACATGAATAAAATTAAAACCTTTTTTACGTTAATATTTAATCTTGTAAGTGTTTTAAGTGTGACAACAAAGATAATTTTGTTACTTTTCACCGCAATACTAGTCTAGTCATATGCGTCCTGCCTGTTTCTACTCTCAGAGATAGAAATCCTTTAAACGTTTACGGGCGAACAACAATGACAACTTATAACCTGGTCTTCTTCCTTTGTCAGGAAGTCTTCTAGGTTTTCTCAGACAAAGATGGTGGTAAAATTATGTGTCATGTTTACTCTATAATACACGTATTTAGTACTAATCTGAGACCCCTATTTCAGTAGACTTACCTTCACATTAATAGTTCCACGTGGTTCAGTTATAAAACCACACTGTACAAGTTGGTGGTTGGTATTTTCACTTATATGAATCTTGCCTGTCTGTAAACATAATAATATTAAAATTATCAGTTTTAACTAATGATATAAGTTTTAAAACTGGGCAGCTGTATAAATCAATCCTCAGAATGAGCTAAAGGTATCATAGGCATTAATGAAGTGCATTCATCTTACACTTAATAAAGGGGAAAAATTAATTTAATCTGTCAGTCTAGAAATTATGCGCTAAATTTGATGGGCTTTAGAAGACAAGTAAACATTCAGGTAAAAATCAGAAAATATTTCAAAGTCGTATAATGTCTAAGATAAACAAAAGATCCAAAATTTTTATTGAAAAAGTGTATCTTTCAAGTTTAGTTCCCAGATTTTGTTGTTGTCGTTAGATACTTACCATTTCTGTAATAATTAAATAATTAAATTCTTTGAAGAAACGTTGCCAACTGATTATACGGTAAGATTGAGATATTATTACGCTAAAAATCAAGACTCTATCCCTCCCATGAGCATAGCCCATTGTACAGCTTTTTGCTTAAAAAAACAATAAATAAAAAAACTTTCTAGAAAATCAAGTTTTAATTTTAGACTGATGAGGAAATGAATATTTTTCTCCCTTTTATTTGATGCTAAATGTTTAGCTTTCATTGTCAATATATTTTGTAGATTTGTGGTATATAGACATACCATGCGTTTTCTATCTTCTTGTATTACTATAGTATTATTCTATATTTATCAGTTATTTCTGATTATGTACATTTTTCATATAACACGTGTTCAAGAAATTCGTTACGTTGATTATATTTTAGCTGCCTTTGTTCCTTTGTAATTCTATTGAAGTTACACTTGTTATGCCATGGAATGGATGGCTGTAATAGTGCACGCTGTACTAATGTATTTTAATGGTAGATTAGATGCTATCTCGAGGTGACGGCCTCTTCTAGACGCTGTGAGTAAATCTGACAGTACATATAAAGTAAGGAACATTGAGTTTAAGCATCTGGTAAATTATCTCGACCTGAGCAGCTTAATCCTCTTGATGCAGACAGGTCAAATGGCGCATGTCACGACGTTTTATGTCAATAAAATAGGCATCACAACGTAGTTCGTAATTCAAGTTATATTATTACTTATGTTTTAATTTCCCAATTCAAAAGAAAGTATATAATATTAAATAAAGGCCGAATATGTTTTTTTATGTGTGTCATATGGCATGTCTCATAGTTCAGTTTATATTCTATTACGCCTACCAAACAATGTATATAGTAGTTAACGAATTAGAAACTCAAATTTCAGACATTTCAAACTAGAATATAAAACAAAAACCTTTCACTCTTTTTTAATTATTTTCTGAGATATCCATATATTTTGCAAGAGTCCGGTATGGCCAGGTGGTTAGGACTCTCGACTCGCAATCTGTGGGTCGCGGATTCGAATCCCCGTCCCACCAAATATGATCGCCTTTTCAGCCGTGGGGGCGTTATTATGTGCGGTCAGTCCCACTATTCGTTGGTAAAAGAGTAACCCAAGAGTTGGAGGTGGGTGGTGATGACTAGCTGCCTTCCCTCTAGTCTTACACTGCTAAATTAGGGACGGCTAGCGCAGATAGCCCTCGTGTAGCTTTGCGCGAAATTGAAAACAAACAAACAAAATATTTTACAAACCTACTAGGACAGCTGCACCCACTACTCCATTCTTTTGAAACCTCTAAAATACATGTTTATAATTAATAGAAAGAGTACATTCCAAACTACATAAATTTGACAGTCTTTTGTAATTTGCTTGAAGGGAAACTTGTAATTTCATTGAAAATGGTGAAGTCTGTTGACGAAGTCGTTGCTCTGAACAGAAATGAAATCTTTAAATTCACATACATAGTTAGAAAACCAGATAAATTACAGTGGTTTTATGTGTACCAGTATACCAACTTGATAATTTAATTATTTTCTAAAATGCATCTTTGAAATTTATAAAAAATAATTTCCTTCCCTCTCCACTTGAAAGAACAAATGAGGCTTAGTGAGTACGACGCGCGAGTACAAATCAATTTTAATACAACTCTGTTTTCCAGGCCGGGGGTTTACGATTAACTCTGTAGGAAAATTCTGGTAATTGCACAGCATGAGCTTATTTGCTATCAACGGTCTCATATTATGATGTCACATAAATAATCTAATGGCAGGAGTGGTTATTCGTTCCTTTATGTTTGGCAGGTTTCAGCTTCAGCCTCTAACAGTAAAATAAACACAAGAAATGGGTGTGAAAAGGTTAGAAGTAGAAACTATCAGTAAAACTACTTTGGTTGGTCAAGTTCACCGACTCGGTATAGAGTTAGGTGGAGAAACTAACATATAAAATTGAATTATTTTCTGAACAAGGAACGTTTGATATTTATTTAGGAGATTTTACAGATTACGTAAATGAGATTTGAATATTTTTAGATGAAGAAAAGTACTTTTAATGTTAGCATAAAAATCACTTTGCACACAGAGCAGCTAACACTCTGACTATATATTCCTAGACAAATTTTTAGTAAAAATACTTAATTAAAAATTCTGATTGTTTGCCTAGAAAATATTTGTAATGTTTGCTAAAAGCTTGAAAAAGTTCTTAAAGATACACAAAACATGTTAAATGTTGTTAAAAGTTAGAGTTTGGAAACTCTGACGGTCACTTTGATGTCAGATGATTGGTGTAATCCATCGAGGCAACAGTGAAAGAGTTAAGAAAATAGTTCTGCTTCCATAAAAGCGACAGCTCATTTTCCAAAATAAGTACAATGGAAGAAAAATTGGAAGATGATATCCACCAAAATAAGCTATCACACCAGTAGAAGAGATGGCAAGCTCCAAATGGTGAAGTAGGTGAACCATAGGGCAGTGATTAGCCTCTCTGTACAGGAAGGTATACTGAAAAAGCAGTCATTGACTACAGGGGAGCCAGGGATTGCACAAAGGCAATGATTGAGTTGGTGGTGACAACTCATTACTCTGCCACACTGGACTAGAGATCAACTAGTCATACTAGAGTGGAAGTCCCTAAGATTAGCTATCACGCTGTGCTCATGACCTTTTGAACATTTCAATCAGATGGTGGACTAGGAGTTATGAGGAAGAGATTTTGGCCATGAACATAACTCTGAATGTGTGAAGCAAAACAGATGACCTCCCCCAACATTCAAGGGCACGGGGAAGAAAAGGAGATATTTAAAACATTTTTAACGCATTTCAGATAGATAGCTGCTTCGAACCATTGGTTTCCAGAGGTTGTTGTACAACACCTGATCTTGAATCTAAATGGTCTGATCTTAGACTCCATCAAGCACTTGAGCAAGGTACAACTTTGGGACTGAAAAACAGTTGTTGCTGAGTTATGTCAAATGTTTGACCTGATATAAAATTGAGCAAGTTCATTTGTAAGGCTTACTCTGCAGTGACTTTGTTGGATTACAAGTTTCTGGAAGAGCTAATCGGTGAAATGGTGAGGCACCACCTGTGCGTTAAAGATCTTCTTACAATTACTGAGACAGATTCTGTGGTGATGCAGTATGAAGTGATAACTTTGAATCCATCACAAGGGAAGATGAAACCTGCGATGGCTATACCTCAAAGAAACCATCCTACCCGGGCATCCTCATCACATCAAACTTGAACTCATGTGATGAATAGCCAATAACCCACACATCCGTGAATTGCAATGCAAACATACTGGCATTCAGAGATAATCTGTGCCAATGATGTCTCTAGTCATTTGCCATCTTGGAAATAAAAAAACAAAATGTTTGCTTTGCCTGTGGAGCATTGGGTGACTTTCAATGGAATTGCTCATACCTTACTAGGTAGCAAAGCAGACAAAACTATTGGTTTCATTCTGATAGTTCAGTAGGTGTAGGAGAGCTAATAATAGACAGTGAACATTGCTGCTACAGTTCCAGTAAACTAATGAAGCCCACTGGCCACCAACTGTTTCCTGTCCAGAAAGCAAGTAGCATTAGCTTTGGAAATTATACATACAAGAAGGGATGAAGTCCCAATGTTGTTCTGCAATTATGGATTATTGGTTACCCAGTATTGTGATGGAATGATCATTGATGTGGTAAGAAAGTTAAAGTAACTGAAGCTAGTAATAATGCTAGAGTTGTATCTGTCTCACTAAATCTAAAAACAAGCACACAGTTACCAACACATCTCAGAGTAAAATATGCGTTCATGCACATTGGAGTGGAAGTTATGTTATTGGTAAAGATGGGATGTATATGGATCCTGCAAAAATAGTATTTGTATAAAATTTGCCTCAACTTGTGACAAAGTGAAAAGTCTCCAATTTCCTAGGTTTTGTGTCATACTTCCGACAGTTTGTTGCCAACTTCTTCAAAATTACCATACCATTATCGACACTCACTAAAGTTGAGACGCATTTACGATGGATTTAGGAATGTAAGTACTACTGACAGTATTTTTACAGGAGAAAGTTTCTTTTTTGAGTGAACAATGTATTACTAACCTAATTTATGAATTCTAAAAAACCGGAAGAGATGATAGCACACTGAATAACATCAATGTAGGAGTAGAAATTACTCACCATCTGAGCTCACAATATGTAAACACTGATGGTTTGTCTCACCATATGGAGAAACTTTGTCTGTTATAAGAATGACCTAAATCTGAAACTGAGTGGGAGTTTAAAACATTTCTGACATAGTGACGACAAATCATACAATATGAGATTCCACTAGTGGATAGATGCCATGATTAAAGCTTCAAATCAACTGAAAGACCCAAATCTAGTGTGAGCACTCTTTGCCATGTGACAAGATATAGTTTGACCAGCTTGAGTTGAGGAACGTAGCACAGACATACATAATTTATGGCACTTATAGGAGCACTGTTATCAACCTCCAAGCAATGGTTCTCAGCCTGTATTACAGCTAGTTGTTCCCAGTTCTTTGAGGCATGATATTTTGTAGGCTTTGCATAACACAAAAAAGTGGAGGACACCAAGATATTCACTGGCTTATACTAACATTCAGTGGTAGTTCTATTGGCCACTTACTAGACGAGATGTTCAACAGTGATGTCAACACTGCATAATATGTGTTATCCAAAGAAAAAGCTAGCCTAAAAAGGAAAACTTTTGCAGAAAATTGTTGATTCTCCCTGTAACGAATTTATTATTATATATTTATTTTAATACGAACGTTTAGATTAAGTTTATATTTAAAAACATGCATATCTTAAAGTGTTAGATATATATTGCAAAACTCCCGCCTATTCTCCAAAGTTATAGAAGATTCTCGAGGGCAAGAGTCAACAATATATGTACGTACGTAAACGCTTGTGTTAACGCCAGTATTGTTACGTAAACCTGAAATTTCTAGAAACCTTTACACGTCTATAAATATAACCAACGCGACGCGCCATAAAAAGAATATCTATTTTTCGTTTGCTATAGTCAGTGTGCTGTAACTTTGGAAGCTATAACTGTGATTGTTATAGAGCTTATCAATTGGAAAACTTCAGATATTTGACCAGGAAAATTTACAAAGATCGAACATTATAAATCATTTAACTTCAGTGGATTCTCATCGGACATTACTATTTTTACGAAAACATTACCTAACGTCACCGTGTGTTCAGCGAGAAGAACAAAGCTAGCTAGCTCCCTGTTAAG
>NW_013666008.1:157984-164246 GCF_000517525.1 Limulus polyphemus | reverse complement strand
TTAAAAAAGAAAACAACTGTGTGTATCAATCTTGTTGGCAAATATCATAAACTGACTATATATTGGCTTTTACTTAACTGCTAAATCCAGATTATAATTTAACTACTAAATTTAAATTTATCAGTTAGCTCAATTTTAGACCATTCGAAATTCTAATATGTGACATCCCTTACAGACAATAGCTCTCCATATTACTGGTCTACTCTCATAGGTGGAACAAGGACGCCTATATATAAACATGGCCATCAAGTACTTCACAAAGTGGGCTGAGGATTATCTATTGGTTTATTTGTCATGGATGAAGCATTACCATAGTACTGGATAACCTGGTTTGGAGTACCTGAAGAGATCCACGTAGATCAGTGAACTAACTTAATAGTCAACTCTTCTTAGAGTTGTGTAAAGTGTTAGGGGTGATAAAGACACACACTTCACAATACGATCCCAGTCTGATGGTATAGTAGAGTGGATAATACAGACTGTCAACCATATGCTTGCTACGTTTGCTAATCCAAACTGAACTTATTGGGATGAGCCCTTAAAATTACCATATGCAACGATTACATATGAGTAGAGCTCATCAGGTTATTTGCTGAAAATGCTCATGCTTGGGTGGGAAGTCGTGCTCCCTGTAAACATAATTTATGGTCCTTCCCTAGATTATATGTCCCACAATATCCACAAGAATATGTGTAGTGATTAATTAAGGTCGGGCTGCTTTAGTTGACAAACATGCATTTGCATATTAACAGCTAAGAAAGTCCACAACATGACAAAATAGATGCCATGACAAGACAGTGAAAAAGTGAATCCACTAAAGTGTAGACTGGACAAGGCTTTGGTATGTGCCAGAGCACAGAAGTCACTTGGCTCTAGGTGGACAGGTCCCCATCCTATACTCTGATAAGTTGGTCAATTAATGTACAAGACACAGCAGTCAAGAGGTAGAACCGCATAATACACATTGATCTGCTGCACCTGTATGCTACCAGTGAACCTTACTAGAGCTGACTTGACCAGGAATCAAAGGAGGAAACCAATGAGTCAGAAGAGGGCAAGGACACTGTTTTATCCTACTCTGAGGAGTAAACTGAGAGTACTTATGGAGCCATTCAGGATGAGTTAGATGAGGAAGTTCCAGATCAATAGGTTAGAGAAAGCTCCAATAGTTGAACAAATAACTAGCAATGCTCCCTGATAATTATGGCTGAGAATAAGCTCAATGTTCAAGCAGTGAGGATGGTAATGTGTTCAAAAGATCAATATCTGAAAGGAAGTGGAATTTCTTGCTTTCTGAGCTAGTAGGTGGTATTGTAAGGCACCATGTACGCTCTACACTGTATGGTTGCCACTCGAACACTTGGAGTTAGGATGGTTTGTTAATCCTGGGATCAGCTGGACCAAAAAGGACTTTGTGATCCTTACTTTCTGAGCTAACTAAGAATGTTTCACTACAAGAGCTATCAGTCGGATATGGGTTATAGCTACTCAATTACCACAGTCTAGAATAGCTAGTGCAAATATATGTAGTACCTAGTACATCAAGAGCTTTCGAAACTGATGATGATATCTAGGAGTTTGGAAACTCTGTTGGAAGAATGTTGCAACCTTTACTTTCCAAGATATCAAGTGATATTCTTTGGAAAAAATTTATCTGATATTTCATGAGAATCACACACCATATTTAGTGGGGAGTAAGATCTCTTTAGGATATATTGCATGATCTTCACTACATATTTCCCATTACCCCTGGAGAGTATATAAGTTATCCTTGTGTACTGAGGTAGTTTGTTTCATTTAAGTATATAGTGATATATAGAGTAGTTGCAGCGTGAATATTAGTCCTGACTTATGATAATTTCAACTGAAAATTCTTAGTGTAGATGAATTCTATCAGTAATTATTTATTTTTGGATGCCATAAATAAAGGATGAGTTTGTTTGAAAGCTTAGAGATGACAGCACATTATTATACTGCAGCTATTGACATATAGTCTGTATTGTGTAACCTGAGAAGATTGCCCAAGTAATTTGCAGGGAAACCAGGAATCTGCTTTAAGGTATTAGCTTATGAAGACACATGAATGTGAGAATATAAGTGTATAAATGAATATATATGTTTGATCTTACATGCATGTATGAACATTAGAGAAAGTAGTTCATGAGTGTTGTATAACAACTGAGAAAATTACATAAAGAACATATATTAAGCAACATGTAAATGGAAAGAAAGAATTTTGATTTGTATATTTAAACCTAGTGATATGAGATTAAATATGAATAGTAACCTGTGGGGTATTATTTGCAAATGAAGTGTACCTGTTATAATTTAATTCTGAAAAAATGCTTCAATTTTGATACTGAAATATACAGCGTGTAGCGAGTTTTCATGAAAAGATAACAGTAATAAAGAATCTCACGCTACATCTAAGATAAGACTGTTTACCTGTTGTTTCTCAGGAAGAGTAGTGTAAGATATATCGCTTGGATCAACTTGAAATATTTTTAATCAAGCAGGTTGACATAATTTACAAGTACAAAGTTTTCTAAATATTTTCTTTAAATTGTTTCAGTACAGAGTGCAGTTAAAGATGCATGAAAATGCCGGCTGCAAATGTACTAGATGGAGTGAAAATAACACCTTCATGGTGAAACATTGAAAACTACTAGCTAGTATTAAACTTGTATCTGAAAGTCGCAAGAGATATATAATAAAAGCACTGTTGGCTTCTAATGGCCATAAGTGTAAGTTATCATCTGCTAATATGAATCAGCTTATGTGTGTGTGTGGGAACCAGTTTGTACTCTTTACCCCATTCCTTTCCTACTGAAACCAGATCCTGTTTACATAACAACCTAGCAGCAAAGGCAGAATTGGTTCTGGGTTGAAGGGGGAGATGTGTTGGCCATTGTCACTGGAATGACAACAGGAAGCAATACAAAGGTTTCAATCAAGCAGGAATCAACTGAAGCCTGAGGAACAAGAAGGGATACATTTTCCACAAACAAATGGGACATAGGTACATATGAAACCTGTAAAAATGTCACTTAAAAAAGATAATCTATTAAAAACTGTCTCTAAAAGAAATTATTTAGAGGAATATAACGGTTATAACAGAACAGCTATGACATTCTCTCAATCTCCACACCTGGCTAACCTTCCAACGAATTGGAATTTATCTTACCTTACATTTTCAATACAGATTTTTACTATATCTGATCATATTTTTTACCATTTTGTCTGTCTTGTTTTTCCACTAGCCAGGATATTATTTCCTCCTTTGTTTATAATCAAGTTACAATGGAAAGAAGTAATTACGTAATGTGCTCAATATTTTCTATTTGGCATGAAAGCTAAACTTCCTCATCAACCAAAAGAAATCTGGAACCAGTTAGTTATTGGGATGGTGCTGAAGACCCTCAAGACTGGAAGTCACATTCAGCCAAAACTTCATCTTTGGAACCCAAACTCTCACCTGACAAAATCCCCATTAGGCCCCAGCAAATCCATTGCAGACTACCACTTCTAAATCCGTCAAACTAAACTTCGAAGAAATACAGCCACAACCAGGAATCCCAGCAGGTGTCTAGATATAAAGAGCCTCTGCTGAGTTGTCCCATCAAATAGTGTTTGAATAGCACTCGGTGAAAGTACCAGATCTATGCCCACCTCCTGCAAGACCACTACATCCTAGAGCCAAGAAGACCTTCCCAGAGTTGAAGCTGCTCTTAGTAAATACAAAGTTACCTATCAAATAAAGAAAATTGAACTTAAATAGTTTGGTAGATGATTTAGATCTGATCTATTAAAGACAATAGTTGTAATCCAGTTCATCGTTTGTTTGTTTGTTATGAATTTCGCGCAAAGATACACGAGGGCTATCTGCGCTAGCCGTCCCTAATTTAGCAGTATAAGACTAGAGGGAAGGCAGCTAGTCATCACCACCCACCACCAACTCTAGGGCTACTCTTTTACCAACGAATAGTGGGATTGATCGTCACTTATAACGTCCCCATGGCTGAAAAGGCGAGCATGTTTGGTGTAATGGGGATTCGAACCCGCGATCCTCAGATTGCGAGTCGAGCGCCCTAACCATCTGACCATGTACACTGTGTTTTGTTAAATAGATGACATTTCAAGGCTCTTGCTTACCTCGCCATGAGTCTGCATTCGAGCTGCTGTGTTGACAGTGTCGCCAAATAAACAATACCTTAACATTTTTCTTCCAACAATCCCAGCTGCTACTGGTCCCGTGTGAATACCTGTGATGAATTGAAAAAATGTGGAAGAAGACTGTTGAAAAGTTTTCTCCTAGAAACTCATGTATTAGTTCATATAATTGTTATATTTACTATACCCTATTGAACATTTTCGGTTTACATACAAATTTCCTAATAACCAAAGAGAACTCGTCAAAAAACATAATTCCCAGCACAATATCCAATTAAACTTACTACATGTATAACATACGGCGAGTTTTGCAGCAAAAACAGTAAGAGAAAAGACAGCGTTTCTGGAAATGCTCTTATCTCAATAATATCATTATATTTCAAACATATTTACTGAAACTCATAGTTTCTAAAAACATTAAAATGTTTTGGTATATCTCATTTGGTTGTTTTACATATCTACATTATTCATTCTCAAGCATGAAAATAGGTGGCGCGCAGATTCTATGTAAGTTTGAAAATTAAAATTGTTTTTGTTTCTAAAACATATTGTTAAAAAAAGAAAACCATTAGTTCCTACATTTCTTTCAACTTTTTTACATTAATTTAAGAAAAATAACCTCTATATAACCTTCATATGTTTGGTATATGTCTGCTAACATTCTAATAAATATGTTTGGTTGCTTGTTTTATTTTTATAGGCATTTCTGTATGTATTTCGTATATTTTAGAAACATGAAACTTGAAGGTTAGTTTCGTAAAGCTTGTGTTAGTGTACAATTAACTGCCTAAAAACTTAAATGTCTGGCAAGTTTTATATCATCGTTAAACTAATAGTTTGGAAGTTGTTTTTTAGCACAATGCTACACACTTGGCTATATTCTGTCTCCCGCAGAAAATCTAACCCTGAAACTTTCTATCTATTAGAAAGCGCTCGAGTTTTGAGTCTCGTTTGAAAACCTTTATAACCCTGTATTTTAGTATTGTAAGTTTGTAAACTTACCGTTGACTCATCGAAGGACACTGCTTTAAAAACCATGGAAACCAAGTTATCAATTAACAAGTAAGTTTGTTGACGATATAATGTGTAGTACCATCAAACACTTTAAGAATAGAAGTTTGAATATCGTCTCGGCATCTACTGATTAGTTTTAAAAGCAAGATAATTTTATTTAAGTCAAAGTTATTAAAATAAGTCTGTTTTGGATAACATCGTCACTAGAGGGTTTAAAATAATAATAATATTACACTATCTTAACATCATTTGAAACTTTAGTAACTAAACGGCGTGATAGGATTGATATAATGTATTAAATATGGCAATCAAACCTCATTCTTAAAACGAATATCAGTATAACACTTTCAAATAATAATATTTGAACGAATGCAGATCATCAAAGAAAATGGATTGAACATGGTGCTCACAATTAAGTTAAAATATATTTTACTCGATCTGTATTTGATATCTGTCTCTTGAGACTTTATTTTTAAAATAGTTTATCTGTTCATTACTGAAATTTGGATAAATTCTTACAATATTTTACTAGGGTACTTTGATACTGCGTTGCCTTTCAAGACACAAACCAGTGATTCAACAGATCATTAAATGTGCTATTAAATTGTTCAGTCAATCCAGTTGAGCTTACCTATGCGTATCATAACCTTCTTCCCGAAGTAAAGCTTATCCAGTAAAAAGATATGTGACATCATATCAAGAGCGGCCTCAGCCACGTGGGAAGCATGATGTCGGTGTTTTTCTGGTGCTCCACTTACTAGCAAGTAAACCTGACCTACTGTCTCTACCTGTAAAGAAATAAAGCGTAGGATGGAAAGGGCTTATTGCGTGTATCCAGAGTCATGTGAACAACGATTATTTCTAAGAAAAAGGGGATATTATTCTTCTAACAGTACACAAACTGGCCAACAGATTATCAGATAAACAATATTCCAGAGTGATAGATAGAATACTGCATACAGACAGATAGGTAGTGTGTGTGTAATATTTTAGTTTGAAAATGAAATTATTAAATGTTTTCAATTTCTCTTGTTTCATTCAGTACAGTGAAATACACTTCGTTATTCTCCAGTTTTAT